>NC_074669.1:31691467-31991467 GCF_029448725.1 Salvelinus fontinalis | reverse complement strand
TGTGTGTGTGTGTGTGTGTGTGTGTGTGTGTGTGTGTGTGTGTGTGTGTGTGTGTGCTCACATCAATTATTAACCCTCCCACTCCCCTTCTCTCCTCTCCCAACCCACTCTTGCCTCTCCTTCTTTGAATCCCTTTCTCCGTCTCTCTTCAACAAATCAAATTCAAGTGGAAAATGTAGTCTGCCCATTCACACAGTCGACTATTAACCCTCTCTCTGCCTCATCCCTATATCCTCCACTCCTCTCTCCATCATAAATCTCTCTGATTTTACTAACAGAAAAGGGAGAGGCAAGTGAGAGACAAAAAGACAGATTTAGGATGGAGTGAGGGTGTAGTGTTAGAGAGGTAGAGAAAGACAAAATGGCGAATTGGAGGGAAAGAGAGATAGAGGCCTGCTCTGTTCTTCCATTAAGAAGCAGTGATGTGTGACAGCTCCTTGTAGCCCCCTCATCTCCTCTCCCCTCATCTCCTCTCCCCTCTACATTCTTCCCTTTCTCCTTTCCTCCCCTATTCTCTTATTTCCTCTTCTCCTTGTCTCTCGCTACTGCCCACACCCTCCCTCCATCTCTTAATGTAATACTCATCTGTGTGTGCAGCCAGTGGCAGCCGAAGACACATTAGTCAGTTAAACGACCACATAGTGCTGCTGCTCTGTCGATACTGAGGTTATTACACACACACACGCACTGCTGTGTATATATTGAGGTTATAACACACCAGTGTTCCCGCTGGAAAAAGATGTAGAAGAGCATTCGGAAATGTATTCAGACCCCTCGACTTTTTATGTTACGTTACAGCCTTACTCTAAAATTGATTCAATTGGGTTGTTCCCTAATCAAGCTACACACAAAACCCCATAAACAGTATATATATATTTTTTTCTAATGTATTACAAGTAAAAAACTGAAATATCACATTTATATAAGTATTCAGAGCCTTTACTCAGTACTGTGTTGAAGCATCTTTGGCAGTGATTACAGCCTTGAGTCTTCTTGGGTATGACGCTACAAGCTTGGCACACCTGTATTTGGGGAGTTTCTCCCATTCTTCTCTGCAGATCCTCTCAAGCTCTGACAGGATGGATAGAGAGCGTCGCTGCACAGCTATTTCAGTTCTCTCCAGGGATGCTCGATTGGGTTCAAGTCCGGGCTCTGGCTGGGCCACTCAAGGACATTTAGAGACTTGTCTAGGGTCAGTTTGTTATATCTGGAGTACTTCTCCTGTCTTATCCGGTGTCCTGTGTGAATTTAAGTATGCTCTCTCTAATTCTCTCTTTCTCTCTTTCTCTCGGAGGACCTGAGCCCTAGGACCATGCCTCAGGACAACCTGGCATGATGACTCCTTGCTGTCCCCAGTCCACCTGGCCGTGCTGCTGCTTCAGTTTCAACTGTTCTGCCTGCGGCTATGGAACTCTGACCTGTTCACCGGACCTGCTACCTGTCCCAGACCTGCTGTTTTCAACTCTCTAGAGACAGCAGGAGCGGTAGAGATACTCTTAATGATCGGCTATGAAAAGCCAACTGACATTTACTCCTGAGGGGCTGACTTGCTGCACCCTCGACAACTACTGTGATTATTAATATTTGACCATGCTGGTCATTTATGAACATTTGAACATCTTGGCCATGTTCTGTTATAATCTCCACCCAGCACAGCCAGAAAAGGACTGGCCACCCCTCATAGCCTGGTTACTCTCTAGGTTTCTTCCTAGGTTTTGGCCTTTCTAGGGAGTTTTTCCTAGCCACCGTGCTTCTACACCTGCATTGCTTGCTGTTTGGGGTTTTAGGTTGGGTTTCTGTACAGCACTTTGAGATATCAGCTGATGTAAGAAGGGCTATATAAATAAATTTGATTCGATTTGATGTCATCGCGTGACTCCAAGTTTACTTCGATATGATGGTTATTATATTAATATTTGTGCATAAAAGCGTGTCACACCGACATTTCTTGCATAATTGTTTTCCCGAAACAAAAAGATCCAACCTTGTCTAGGGTATTTTGTTTTGTTGACTTTTGGAAAGTTTCCTGAAAAAGATTCTGTTTCCATCAGGCCTGTCATGAGATTTTTTATCGCATAACAAGGTTGGATGGAAACCTAGTTTATCTCTCAAGTCTCATAGCCTTTCTCTCTATTATATGTCTCTCTCTCTAATGGGGTCATTGTAGCCAGATATCACCTTTGGAACAAACAGAGGGGTCTGGGCCAGAGAGGAGGAGAAGAACAAAACAATGATGGGTATGGATTGAGGGGCAGAGAGAGAGAGAGAGGGGCTGAGATAGATAGATAGAGAGATAGAGAGATATAGAGAGTGTGTGAGTGTGAGTTCATATGTGTAAAGGGGTCATAGTAAGGACAGTTGCACACGCACACAAACACACACACAAAAAACACACAAACAGACCAGCTGCTAACCTACAGATACTGTACAAGCCGTATCACATGTAATTCAAGACACCAGCCTGTTAAATATATATATATTTTTTATTAACCTTTTTTTTAACTAGGTAAGTCAGTTAAGAACAAATTCTTATTTACAATGACGGCCTACCGGGGAACAGTTGGTTAACTACCTTGTTCAGGGGCAGAACAACAGATTTTTACTTTGTCAGCCCTTTCGGTTACTGGCCCAACGCTCTAACCACTAGGCTAACTGCCGCCCCTGTGTGACAACATAACACAGACATTTCACATTTCATATCATCCCTCCTCATATATGATGTCAAATGCATTATGTAAAATCATGTTTCATCATCGTGTCTGTCTGGGGTTCCGGCCAATGTCTAGCGTCATGGTGATTTGACAATGATGATGTGAGTAACATGGCAGTAATGCTGTGTTTGTGTGTGTGTGTGCGTGCGTGCGTGCGTGCGTGTGTGTTACAGGGAGGTTGACCATGTAATAAAGCTGAGTGCATTCTGCTGTTCTGTTCCAGCGGATGATGATAATAATGCTCATAACAACCGGCCCAGTGTGTGTGTGTGTAGCATGTGAGTGTATGTGTGCTTGTGTGTGTGTGCCAGCAGCTAGGACAGAATGCTTTTACAAGCCTGATGGCAGACGGCTGTCTGACGCATGCTCCCAGATCATATTTCCCTTCCTCAATTTCCCTCTCTAGCTCTCATTTCCCTCCTCTCTCTTTCTCTCTATCCGGTTTCTCTCTATGCTTTCGGTTTCTCTCATCCCTTTCTCTAGTCTCCATGTCTGCAGCACTTACCTCCCCTATATATCCATTCACATCTCTCTCTCTCTCTCTCAAACACACATTTCTCCATTTATGGCAGCAGTAATCCCTGACCTCTCACCCATGGCTCCTTCTTGGATGGGGGAGAGGTATGAGGAGTGTGATTAGAGAAGAGTCCCATTAATCTCCTCAATAATAGAGAGCAGGGGGATCTTGGGGTGACGGGAGCCCAAGGTCCCAGCCTCACTTCCTCTGGAGGTAGACCCTGGTTGGTCCTTCCCTGGTTGGGCTGATCAGGGTGTGAGGCCGGGAGGGGTAAGGGGGAGGGGTGAGGAGGGTTGCTAGATAGGGAGGGAGGTGGAAGTAAAGCAAGGAGGGGCATTACTTTAGACAGGAGCAGTCTCCCAACCCTCTGTTTCCTCCCTTCTTAATCTATCCCTCAAACCTAACAGATGACACTATGTACAATGCTAAGTGTGTTCTCTTCTCTCATTCACCACACCAGATCTAGGATCAGGTCCCCACCTATTGAAGCATGTTGAGACAGCAGCGTAGCAAAACAGCAGCTGATTTAGGATCAGCATGTGGAGACAGAAGGCAGTGAGTGAAAGCTGGTCTTGGATCAGTGCGGTTAGAGAGACAGCAGTGAGGGACTGAGTAGGCCTAGGCTGCTGTGCTGAGAGGATCAGTGTTGTGAGTATAGCATCACAGTGTGACTGATCTGATGCTCTAGTGATCTGATAGCTGGTGATGGCTGGGATAGGTGATTCATTGTGATGAGGTTTGTGTGTGTGTGTGTGTGTGTGTGTGTGTGTGTGTGTGTGTGTGTGTGTGTGTGTGTGTGTGTGTGTGTGTGTGTGTGTGTGTGTGTGTGTGTGTGTGTGTGTGTGTGTGTGTGTGTGTGTGTGTGTGTGTGTGTGTGCGTGCGCGCATGTGCGTGTGGCTAGCCTACTCCCCCACGATGTGGACGGGCTATTGGAGTCAGGGAGACACTGGCACACCACCAATACAAGATGATAATGGCTAATATGACACAGCATGGAGAGAGACAGAGAGAGAACGACAGATAGGGAGAGAGCAGAGAGACAGAGACGAGAGAGATGTGTTTATTTAAAAAATGTATAAAAAATGATTGGCCCAATAGTTACATCATTACAGGCAGAATCTTTACTCCATTGTAACGGACCTGGCTGCCAGGAAGCAGATTAGATGATCTCTGTCTGTGGCTCTATCTGTGATAATATTACTGTTTGTTGTGCGAGTGTGTGTGTGTGTGTGTGTGTGTGTGTGTGTGTGTGTGTGTGTGTGTGTGTGTGTGTGTGTGTGTGTGTGTGTGTGTGTGTGTGTGTGTGTGTGTGTGTGTGTGTGTGTGTGTGTGTGTGTGTGTGTGTGTGTGTGTGTAGTCTGTGTGTGTGTAGTCTGTGATAACATTGTTTTACTGTTGGTTCTTTTAAAAAAAGAGACGCTGCCTGCCAGGCTGGAGGTAAAGTGATCTACCTCGCCCGCCCACGGATGTTAAAGGCCCTCTACTTAGATGTTGGAGAGGAGGGAGAGAAACGGAAAGAAACTATTGCATCCCTCGGCTCTGTTCATCTATCTCTTCTCTCCATCTCTCGATTGCTCTACGCTGTGCCTCTCTTCTATCCCCCCACGCATCACCTCTCTCGCTCTCGCTCTTGCTCTCCTCCCGCCCTCCCTCTCCATGATCCCAGAATGTTGTTATCTGTAGCTTCACCGTGGGAGGCCTTTCCCCACGGTGGCATTGTGAGCTGATACGCGTGTTGTCGTTCAGCTCAGGAGAGAAACGCTACCCAAGACATCTCTCATCATCTAGATGGTATAACATTAGTCCGTCACTCACCATCCTTCAAAAGTAGCCCGTGGGCTCAAATCAGATATGTTGAATTGAAGGAGAAAATCAGAGGGTTCTGTATTTTAGGTTCTCTAAGGTTCCGTGTTCTAAGGTTCCATGAGGTTCTGTTCTCTATTTGAGATAAACTGGTAATGAGAATTGCCAGGGACCTTACGACACGATATTACCACGATACTTAGGTGCTGATACGATATGTACTGCGATTCTCACAATTCTCTTTATTTGGATTTAATACTGTAATTTTATTGCGATCCGGTGTCCCAAACATATTGCTCGCCCTATGTCTGCTACAGAGGGACAACAGAGAGCATGAGAAAACAATTGTTGATCAATTGTGGAAAGAAGTGCTGAAAACAAATTGGCTCCCTATTCAAAAAGAAGATGGAGAACAAACTATGAAGAAAAAACACTGGAGTTCTGGTGCAGGTACAGACAGCTAGTGCGAAAATAATATTGTCAAAATGATATGGTACGATATATCGTCAAAATAATATCCCGATATGCAACTGTATTGATATCCCCCCCCATCACTACCGACAATGCAAAGCAAGGTGCCCTCTAAAATGGTGTGCCAAAGTCAACATGGCTCTCGGTCTACTGCACCAAATCACTGGCTATTCATCATGAGAACAGGCCTCATCTCATCTGACAGTTATTTAACATGTGGCTGCAGCTTAGATAAGACCTGCTAACACCATCCCAGAGGAGGAAGAGAGGAGAGGAGGAGAACGAGAGGAGCGGAGAGGAGGAGACGAAGAGGGAGGGAGAGGAAGAGGAGACGGGCTTTAAACCCTTAATTGGCATGCGTCAGACAAGCTGAGAAAGAGAGAGGGAGGTGGAAGAAGATTGAGGGAGAGAAAGAGAGAGAGAGAGAGGTAGTGATGGGGAACGACTGAACAAGGGAGAGACTACATGCTGTTTGGATGAGAAAGGGGAGAGAGGGAGAGAAGGAGGGGTAAATGGGAAGTGAACAGGTGTTTTTTGCGGATGAATACAATTACCACCTTGACAACGTGGAAAAAAAGGAGGCGAGGAAATGAAAGACGAAAGGGAGGAGAAGAAAGGGAGAGGAGTCCCCTCTGGGAATTTGGCCCGATGTGTGCGGAATGTTTTGTGTGAATGTGTGTGCGTAACAGCTGTGTGTCCCTGAGGAGAGAATTGAGGCCCACTGACTGATTCAAGACACTGTCCCTGGCCTTTGTCATATATAACATGTACTGGAATGACACTCACTCACGGTTGCACAAAAAGAGCTGGGCACAAGCAAAGAACCCTTTTGAGAACAGTAAAAGAACCGTTGAAGAGCTCAAAGGGTTCTTTGAGTCATTATGGTTCCACATAGAACCATCATCCTTACCGAAGAACCGTTAAGGAACCCTGATTTTTTTGTGTGTAGTGTGGCTGAGCTGTCCCACCCCTGGCTCAAACCTCGTTTAAACACACACTCTCAGTCTGACGTCTTGGTCTTGCCCCCCAGTCAAAGAGCTCTCCCGAATCACGGCAACTGTGTGTGTGTGTGTGTGTGTTTGTCTGTGTTTATGTGTAAGGGCTCTTCCCGCTTCCCTCTGGCTCTGAAGGGTCTTTCCCAGAATGCAGTGCTCTCTGACAGACCTTTACAACCCAGACAGGAGGAGGAGAGAGATTTATGTATGTAAACATATGTTTCCCATGCCAATAAAGCCCGTTGAATTGAATTGAGAGAGAGAGCGAGAGAGCAAGGGGGAGAGGGAGAGAGAAAGAGAGGGGAGGTGAAGAGAAGGGGTGAGAGAGGAAGAGAGAGGGTGGAGTATCAAACCCCAGGAGAAGACCCAGATGCAGACAGTTTGAAGTAACAAAAGTTTATTACAAAAACAGGGGGCAGGCAAACGACAGGTCAAGGGCAGACAGAGGTCAGTAATCTAGAGCAGAGTCACAAGGTACAGAACGGCAGGCAGGCTCAGGGCAGACAGAGGTCAGTAATCTAGAGCAGAGTCACAAGGTACAGAACGGCAGGCAGGCTCAGGGCAGACAGAGGTCAGTAATCCAGAGCAGAGTCTGAAAGATACAGAACAGCAGGCAGGCTCAGGGCAGACAGAGGTCAGTAATCCAGAGCAGAGTCACAAGGTACAGAATGGCAGGCAGACTCAGGGCAGTAATCCAGAGCAGAGTCACAAGGTACAGAACGGCAGGCAGGCTCAGGGCAGACAGAGGTCAGTAATCCAGAGCAGAGTCCAAAAGATACAGAACAGCAGGCAGGCTCAGGGCAGACAGAGGTCAGTAATCCAGGGCAGTGTCACAAGGTACAGAACGGCAGGCAGGCTCAGGGTCAGGGCAGGCAGAATGGTCAAAATCGGGAAAACTAGAAAGAAAATAGGGACTAGAGAGGAGAAACAGGGGTAGGGGAAAAACACTGGTAGGCTTGACAAGACAAGACGGACTGGCAACAGACAAACAGAAAACACAGGTATACATGCACAGGGGATAATGGGGAAAATGGGCGACACCTGGAGGGGGGTGGAGACAAGCACAAGACAGGTGAAACAGATCAGGGTGTGACAGGGGAAGAGAGAGAGAGAGAGAGAGAGAGAGAGAGAGAGAGAGAGAGAGAGAGAGAGAGAGA
Source organism: Salvelinus fontinalis (assembly GCF_029448725.1). Taxonomy (NCBI): domain Eukaryota; kingdom Metazoa; phylum Chordata; class Actinopteri; order Salmoniformes; family Salmonidae; genus Salvelinus; species Salvelinus fontinalis. The sequence goes on along the minus strand of NC_074669.1, from coordinate 31,983,812 downwards.
GAGAGAGAGAGAGAGAGAGAGAGAGAGAGAGAGAGAGAGAGAGAGAGAGAGAGAGAGAGAGAGAGAGAGAGAGAGAGAGAGAGAGAGCAAGCGAGCGAGAGGAGGGGGAGCGCACAGCTGGAGCCCGCGGCATGTTATTGGTCCCCTGCCCACACTGTTGCCATGAGGCTCATGGCAAACACAGGGATGAGTGACAACACACAGGGAGCAGAAGTGACCTCCCAGTTCCACACACAATGCCCTTCACCACACACAAATGTGCACACAATCCTTAGAGGGAGCAAAATGCAGGATGCATGTTTTGAGTTTGTACTTTTGCTCCTGTTCCAAACATATTTCCTGTACATTGCAGTCTTCAAAGTAGATTATAGTCCTGTGTGCATTTAGTCAGTGTGCATGTACAGTATTTTATGTTGTGCTGGGTAAGGCCATTAAATAGTGGTATTTTATAAGATTACTAGAAAGAGTAGCGGTTGGTTAATCCCTGGGGAATAGAGAAGCAGAGCACCCAGCCTGCCTCACCATCTAGTCCCTGATTACTCTCTACTTTAAAACGGCCCTCCTCTCCTCTGACATTTAGATTGGAGTCTACTGCTGGCTCCCCAACCAGGATAATAGGACTACAGAACAGATAAAGACACAAATGGTGCCCCAAAGGATTAACAGATACCGAAAATTATGATTTCTTTACAAACTATTCAAATTAACATTATTTAAGGACATTTTATTTGCGGTTTACAGGATATCCACCAAAAAGCAACTATATCCTCTATAAATTAAGCCAGTAAATAGAAAACTTGTTTAGTTTACCTTCTTAGATACTCATCTTTTAAGTTGTACCTATGGCAGTGGATAAGAGGTATGCAAAAGTGTTTGTGCTAAACCACCACAAGGGTTGGCTGGCGGAATTAATTAAACATAGTCTCAAAGTGAATCTGAAACGGCACTGTTCACAAGTTCACAAATTAGCATTGAAATAAATTAACATGATGCGACCCTACCAGATGAGCTAAATTACCTTTATGCTCGCTTCAAGGCAAGCAACACTGAAGCATGCATGAGAGCACCAGGTGTTCCGGACGATTATGTGATCACGCGTTCCGTAGCCGACGTGATAAAGACCTTTAAACAGGTCAACATTCTCAAGGCCACGGGGCCAGACGGATTACCAAGACGTGTACTCAGAGCATGCGCGGACCAACTGGCAAGTGTCTTCACTGACATTTTCAACCCATCCCTGACCGAGTATGTAATATCCACATGTTTCAAGCAGACCACCATAGTCCCTATGCCCAGGGAAGCGAAGGTAACCTGTCTAAATGACTACCGCCCCGTAGCACTCACGTCGTTAGCTATGAAGTGCTTTGAAAGGCTGGTCATGGATCACATCAACACCATCATCCCAGAAACCCTAGACCCACTCCAATTCGCATACCGCCCCAACAGATCCACAGATGACGCAATCTCAATCGCACTCCAGACTGCCCTTTCCCACCTGTTTCCCACCAACTGCTTGCCCCACTGGTTTTAGTCACACGTTCTAATTTAGCTACCTAGCTAACGTTAGCTACTTTTGTCATCATGAATGCAAGCACATTGCCTGAATTACATATCTGCGCCAACTGTCTTGCTTTTTTGCAGATTGCAGATTTCGGAAAACAAACTAAATAAGTCCACTAGCTAAGATTATAGGCCCAGACAGTAACAGTGTTATTGTCGTATCATGGACGAGTGTTCACATTGGTGCCAGTCCAGTGCTAGCTAAGCTAAATACCTTGCTGGCCACATAGCTAAACTAACTACCTACATTGCTGGCTAGATAATGTTAACTAAGTGAGAATGTGATGAGGACAGGGCTGCTTGCTTGCTGAAGTGTACTTTTGATTATTTACTTATTCAAATACGCTGGCTGTGGCAAGCTACTCAAAGTCAAACCACCATGCCTACTCTCACATTGTGACCTAGGGCTGAATGATGTTCAATGAGCCGCTCATAGAGCCCCCTCTTCAGGCAACGACTGACTCTTTTTTTTTATGAACGCAAATGGAGCAGATGTAATTGTTTATTCTATGTATAAAATATTGGCGCTTTATCTGTCGAATAAAGACCGGTATAAATATTTCTGTGACGGGCTTATATCGTCTGATAATATTGGTCAACAGATTTATCGTTAGGCCTCTAGTAGAGTGTTTGAAGGGAGAAAGATGAGACAGAGAGGAGTGTGTGTTTTCTAATAAAGACTAAACGCTTGGCTGTATAGACACACAATCTCACAGCACTATTTATGAGGTTTTTAATTGACCACAGTTAGCAAGGGTGACCGGGACAGGTGACACCGACACACATTCTTTAGTAAGGCTACGGTGTGAGCTATGTGAGTGTGTGTACCTTCATCTGAGGAACACAGGCCTGAGGAACTGGGATGGGTGTGTGTGTGTGTGTGTGTGTGTGTGTGTGTGTGTGTGTGTGTGTGTGTGTGTGTGTGTGTGTGTGTGTGTGTGTGTGTGTGTGTGTGTGTGTGTGTGTGTGTGTGTGTGTGTGTGTGTGTGTGTGTGTGTGTGTGTGTGTGTGTCTGTATCCAATATCCGCTCTGCTGTGCCCTATCCATATAATGGCATCAGGCCACATTTTTTGACCTGGTAGGCCTATAGCTTGTTATGTCATCTACCAGGCCAGAGACCCACTGACTGACAAACAGACTATCAGCTGATGGAACTAGATTGCTGTAAAAGGGACTCCCAGTATAACTGTTAATACTCTGTCTTTAACCCCCCCCAACCCCACTTCACCGAATCCTAAAAAGGATTACTCTCCCTTGGCTGAGCAAAATGAGGCGAGGCACCACAGCGTTACTAGAATTAATGAATCAGTCCATTCTATACGGTGTTGTTTTGTTGTTATGTGGGTTAATTGGCTTAATCTGTGCCCCTTTGAGCCTAGGAGGAGGGATGAAGGGGGCTCTTTGGTGGTGTTTTGTAGCTGGCGTACCAGGGGGGGTACAGACTCAGAATTTACTGGGAAATGTGGGAATATTGACAGTCCTCCCCTGGGGACAGTGGGGCTGTGGGAGACTGGGAGGTTACGGAATTAGAACCCTGTGGTTCTGGAATAGGATGCTTCTAGTTCTATTCATTCACACCCTCAAATTGGAGAGAGGCTAGAGAATAGAGGAAGTTCATCTCCATACATAATGATATGTTTAAAGTGAGAAGAAGGCATTGGTCTGAAGCCAAAAAATGAAGGATATTCACATGAGCGCCACAATGCCTACTTCACCGATGCTCTACCAAGGTATTCCAGCACACAGCTTTGACCTACTACAGTAGCTATGTTGGTCTACTACGTCAAACAATTTGTAGGCAGGCTGCTTAGGATTTAAACCTTCCCAAAGGTGCTCCTACAATAATGTGATTTGTACTGCATACAAGGTAAAGTATTGGATTCGTCACACACCATATTAAGACATTATCCTATTCCACTACCTTTTAAAGCTTGTTTGCAAAAACCTGTTTTTGCTTTGTCATTATGGGGTATTGTGTGTAGATTGATGAGGGGGAAAAACGATTTAATCCAGTTTAGAAAAAGACTGTAACAAAATGTGGGAAAAGTCAAGGGGTCTGAATACTTTCCGAATGCACTATAACTGGCGTTTAGCCTATATTTATGTAATTAAAAGTTGAATGAACGTTTAGCAACATTTTCTGGTGCCTCCCTCATGTCAGCATCAGTGTAGACATGAGAGGCTTTTGCCATTTAACCCACCCTATCATTTTACATGTAGGCTAATTATTTATGTACAGTGCATTCAGAGAATATTCACACACCCTTTTTCACTAGGCTACACGCAAAACCCCATATGTCAAAGTGGAATTGTTTCTCGAAATTTTTACAAATGAATTAAAAATGAAAAGCTAAAATGTCTTGACTCAATATGCATTCAATGTCATCTGTTATGGCAAGCCTAAATAAGTTCAGGAGTAAAAGGTTGCTTAACAAGTCATGTAATAAGTTGCATGGACTCACTCTGTGTGCAATAATAGTATTTAATATGATTTCTAAAATCTGCTTCATCTCTGAACCCCACGCACACATATAATTATAAGGTCCCTCAGCAGAGCAGTGCATTTCAAACACGGAATCAACCACAAGGACCAGGGAGGTTTACCAATGCCTCGCAAAGGGCACGTATTGGTAGATGAGTAAAAATAAAAAAGCAGACATTGAATATCACCTCCTCCAAGGTGAAGTTATTAATTACACTTTGGATGGTGTATCAATACACCCAGTCACTACAAAGATACAGGCATTCTTCCTAACTCAGTTGCCGGAGAGGAAGGAAATCACTCAAGGATTTCACCATGAGGCCAATGGTGAATTTAAAACAGTTACAGAGATTAGTGACTGTGACAGGAGAAAACTGAGGTTTGATCAATCACATTGTAGTTACTCCACAATACTAACTTAACTGACAGAGTGAAAAGAAGAAAGCCTGTACAGAAAAAAAATATTCCAAAACATGCATCCTGTTTGCAAAAAGGTACTAAAGTAACAATGCAAAAAAATGTGGCAATTCACTTTTTGTCCTGAATACAAAGTGTTATTATATGTGTTGGTTTGGGTTTGTCCCAAAAACATTACTGAGTACCACTCTCCATATTGTCAAGCATAGTGGTGGCTGCATCATGTTATGGGTATGCTTGTAATTGTTAAGGACTGGGGAGTTTTTCAGGATAAAACATTTGCGGAATGGAGCTAAGCACAGGCAAAATCCTAGAGGAAACCCTGGTTCAGTCTGCTTTCCACCAGACACTGGGAGATGAATTCACATTTCAGCATGTCAACAACCTAAAACACAAGGCCAAATCTATACTGGAGTTGCTGACCAAGAAGACAGTAAAGGTTCCTGAGTGGCCGAGTTACAGTTTTGACTTAAATCTACTATGGCAAGACTTGAAAATTGTTGTCTAGCAATTATCAACAACCAATGTGACAGAGCTTGAAGAATTTTGAAAAGAATAATGAGCAAATGTTGCACAATCCAGGTGTGGAAAGCTCTTAGACTTACCCAGAAAGACTTACAGCTGTAATCGCTGCAAAAGGTGCTTCTACAAAGTATTGAATCAGGGGTGTGAATACTTATGTAAATTTGATATTTCTGTATTCAATTTTTTGTATACATTTCCAACAATTTTAAAACACTTGTTTCACTTTGTCGTTATGGGGTATTGTGTGTAGATGGGTGAGGGAAAAATGCATCAATTTTGAATTCAGGCTGTAACACAACAAAATGTGGAATGAAGGCACTATACAATACTATACATTTCTTCAAAATATTTTTCCAATGTCTGCCTTTTTTTAGAGCCAAATTTCAAATGTGAAATGTAGCTATTTCAGTAGTAGGCTACTCTTATTAGCCTTTTAAATCAGTGCGAATGACCCATGTTGGCATATCAAAACATAAAAAATATACAGTGCCAATCAAAAGTTTGGACACACCTACTCATTCAAAGGTTTTTATTTTAAATTTTGTAGAATAATAGTGAAGACATCAAAACTATGAAATAACACATATGGAATCATGTAGTAACCAAAAAAAACTAATCGCCCTTGCCTTGATAAAAGCTTTGCACACTCTTGGCATTCTCTCAATCAGCTTCATGAGGTAGTCACCTAGAATGCATTTCAAATAACAGGTGTGCCTTGTCAAATTGAATTTGTGAAATGTCTTTCTTAATGCATTTGAGCCAATCAGTTGTGTAGTGACAAGTTAGGAGTGGTATACAGAAGATGGTCTTTTAAGAAATAGGGCTAAATCAATATTATGTCAAGAATAGCTCAAATAAGCAAATAGAAATGACAGTCCATCATTACTTTAAGACATGAAGGTCAGTCAATGTGTAAAATTTCAAGAGCTTTGAAAGTGTCTTCAAGTACAGTCACAAAAACCATCAAGCGTTATGATGAAACTGACTCTCATGAGGACCGCCACAGGGACGGAAGACCCAGAGTTACCTCTGCTGCATAGGATAAGTTCCTTAGAGTTAACTGCACCTCAGATTGCAGCCCAAATAAATTCTTCACAGAGTTCAAGTAACAGACACATCTCAACATCAACTGTTCAGAGGAGACTGCGTGAATCAGGCCTTTATTGTCGAATTGCTGCAAATAAACCACTACTAAAAGACACCAACAAGATAAAAACTTGCTTGGGCCAGGAAACACGAGCAATGGACAATAGACTGTTGGAAATCTCTCATTTGGTCTGATGAGTCCAAATTTGAGATTTTTGGTTCCAACCGCCATGTCTTTATGAGACATGTGAACAGATGATTGCCGCATGTGTGGTTCCCACCGTGAAGCATGGAGGAAGAGGTGTGATGGTGCTTTGCTGGTGGCACTGTCTGTGATTTATTTAGAATTCAAGGCACACTTAACCAGCATGGCTACAATAGCATTCTGCAGCGATACCCCATCCCATCTGGATTGCGCTTAGTGGAACTATTATTTGTTTTTCAACAGGACAATGACCCAACACACCTCCAGGCTGTGTAAACGCTAGTTAACCAAGGCCAGGTCATGCTACGTCACATGACCTGGCCTCCACAATCACCAGATCCTCAATCCAATTGAGATGGTTTGGGATGAGTTGGACCGCAGAGTGAACGAAAAGCAGACAACAAGTGCTCAGCATATGTGGGAACTCCTTCAAGACTGTTGGAAAAGCAGTCCTCATGAAGCTGGTTGAGAGAATGCCAAAAGTGTGCAAAGCTGTCATCAAGGTAAAGGGTGGCTCCTTTGAATAATCCCAAACATAAAATATATTTTGATTTGTTTAACACTTTTTTGGTTTTACATGATTCCATATATGTGTAATTTCATAGTTTTGACGTCTTCGCTATTATTCTACAATGTAGAAAATAGCAAAAATAAAGAAAAACCCTTGAATGAGTAGCTGTTTCCAAACTTTTGACTGGTACTGTATATATTTACATTTTAGGGATGGTTTCAATAGCACTTCTGGATGATTTAGGGAAGGTGATGAAAAAAGTATTGAGCCCTGTATGTTGCAAGCTAGCTAGCTAACATTGAGCAGAGTGTCGCAGAGGTGAGGACTCATAGTTTCTCTCTCATTTTACCCTGCTCTTTTTCCTCTTTCTTCCTCTCTCTCTCTCTCTACATATCCCTCTTTCTGCTCCCTCTGACCAATGAAAGCCTCTTATCTGCCTTCACAGTATTGTCTTCTATGACTCAGAATGAGTGTCTATGTAGGCCTACATCTTTTTACATGGTTGGGTAAATGTGCTAATTTCCCTATGCAGCCCAAACTGTGTGCAAATCAGGGCTAATGTTAACCTATTCCTCCCTCTCTCCCTCTACTGTTCTCTTCCTGGATGGCCTCTGATGCTACACCTGCATGTTATCCCTCCCCATCCCTCCCTTCATCCCTGCCCCATCCCTCCCTCTATCCCTCCCTATCCTCCTCTGTGGCCTGTCTAAACTACATCCGAACAGTGATCGTCGAGCGCTGCGTTGGAGCTTTTCCCATTGACTTAATACCAGCTGTAATTGCTTGATTGAATGACAATCAGCTGGCTGTCCTGTCCTGCAAGCCCTGATGAGACACCACTTTATTAGCGCTCCAGAACATATTCCAGTCTGTACTAGCGAAACAGTCTCATAGCCTAGCATCCGCTTCGCCACTTCCGTACTGAGTGCGCGTCACTGGTACTTCCTGTTTGAGCTTTTATTTGTAAACAGGTAGCAGGAGGATAGAGTCATGGTCTATTTTGCTGAAGGGAGGGCAAAGGAGGGCCTTGTATGCATTTCTGTGGGTAGAATAAAAGTGGTCCAGAGTTTTAGCCCCTCTTGTGGCACAGGAGACGTATTAATACACCTTCTTTTTTTGCTGTTGTATCATTTTGGTCTCATTTTGATATCGAGTATCGTGAAGATATTTTTTTATATATCAACATAAAACAATGAAAAGGGCGGCAATTTCTCTGTTATACTAATCTATAATGGACCTTTGGCTGATCAGTGGACAATGGCCGGCCCCCAGTTTTCTGATAGGCTGAGCTGAGGTCACGCAAAGTCACATTCAAATTCAAACGCGGCATCAGCAAAGAGACCTGCTCCGACTGTCATCAGTTAGTCAGCCATGATCATGGATCGCTAAAAAAGCAAAGGGTGCCTATAAACATAGAAAGAGAACATTCTACATTTTCACATCACTCAGAATTAGAGCTGTGGTGGTCATTACATTTTGTGAGCCGGTGATTGCCATTCAAATGACTGCCGGTCTCACGGTAATTGGCTGTTAATTAACATAACAATTGAACATTAATAAAATAGAAAATATATCTTTCCCCAAGCGATTTTTGAGGGAGTGCATATCTCTAGCTGTGTATAGTCACCAAAAAACGATGAAGGGAAGGTGTCAGTCACTCACCCACTCCTCCAATGACATGACATCCTCCTAGCAGCTAGCTAGCGAGCTATCTATCTAATGTTAGGCTCTGTGTTTTTAGCTTGCTACATTAAAAAAATACGCTAGCATATTAACCACGTTATGACTAACTTGTGATCACTGCTCTTGATAGTTTGATTGTACTGACATTCCCAGCCTTAGTAACATTCGTCCGTTTTTGTCCAGAATATTGAGTCACTGAAACTGAAACAGTGAATCCCGAATGGAGACGGCAAACAATTAACCGGGCCAGCTGTGATTTACAACCTGATAGCAATATTTTTTGGACTACCAAGAAATGTATTGGTGAATTATATTAATCATGCATTGAACTGCATCCATCTATGCTGCCAACAATACCTTTGTGTATGTCATGGAACGTTGAGTGAAATATAACCTATTTTTAAAACCTGGGAATAGCATAAACTGGGAATTTGATATTTTTGACTGATATTATGATTGTCTTGTTTGTTTCATATCTGCAAAGTAGTTGAAATGCTGTCAGTTCCACTTTAAACTTTAGATTACCGGTTACTTTGTATGCTAAACGTAAAATGTTTTTTTTGCAATGGGAAATTATAGTTCGATTGGGAAATGCTTAATGGTTGTGTTTTTGTATTCTTATGACTGGAACCTACTGACTTATTATGTCCGAGTTTATGGACTGCTTATCCTTTGACATCATGCTGTGTGTGACTGATGTCTTTCCATTGGCCCTATGCAGTGGTGTAGCGGAGCTTTACCATCATGCTGTGTGTGACTGCTGTCTTTCTATTGGCCCTATACAGTGGTGTCCTATGTTTTCCTATAGATTTGTCTGATTTTCACTCTCAAATGTACACTTTTTTAAATAGAAAAAATACAAAAGTCCACAACAATGCTTAAACAACATCAATCTGTTTGGGTGAGCCTGTCAGGGCCTGGCTCCCCAGTGGGTGGGCCTCTGTCCACCCAGGCCCATCCATGTCTACGTCCCTGATGCAAACAGGCATGATGACTATTGAGCATCACAAATATCCTACTAACCAACACTTCGGACTAAACCTCTTCAATACTTGGTTTGCATACCCATTGTTGCCTAAGTTTTTTACACCGCTGGTCTCGGAAAGAAATTATGAGTCCTCACTGTCCCGAGACCGAGTCAAGACCGAGTACAAATGTATCGACACCGAGATGAGACCGAAGCACTCAATATGTGGTCTTGAGACCAGACTCTTACTGCAACTCTGCTTAAAGTATACTTTTTTTTAGATTACTAATGTTACTGTCGCTACTACAACAAATACATGTAATTTGTCCTTGAAACATTTAAATGAAATACTGTAGAATTCCATTCATTCCTATTGAGAACTGTTCTTAATGGGGAGTGCCAATATGGCCGACCCAGTGGTTTCGTATCTCCCTGATTCAGAAGAGGTGGGTTAAATGGGGAAGACACATTTCGGTTGAATGCATTCAGTTGTGCAACCGATTAGGTATCCTCCTTTTCTTTCCTTTCCAAAGCATCTCAATGGCCAATACATAGCATCATCAATACAGGGATTAAATTAGAGGTTGACCGATTCATTGGAATGGCCGATTAATTAGGGCCGATTTCAAGTTCTCATAACAATCGGAAATCGGTATTTTTGGACACCGATTTGTCCGATTCTTTTTTTCTTTTTTTTTGCACCTTTATTTAACTAGGCAAGTCAGTTAAGAACACATTCTTATTTTCAATGATGGCCTAGGAACGAGGGGTTACTGCCTTGTTCAGGGGCAGAACGACAGAGTTTTACCTTGTCAGCTCGGGGATTCAATCTTGCAACCTTACGGTTAACTAGTCCAACGCTCTAACCACCTGCGTTACATTGCACTCCACGAGAAGCCTGCCTGTTACGCGAATGCAGTAAGAAGCCAAGGTAAGTTGCTAGCAAGCATTAAACGTATCTTATAAAAAACAATCAATCAATCATAATCACTAGTTAACTACACATTGTTGATGATATTACTAGTTTATCTAGCGTGTCCTGCGTTACATATAATCGATGCGGTGCGCATTCGCGAAAAAGGACTGTCGTTGCTCCAATGTGTACCTAACCATAAACATCAATGCCTTTCTTAAAATCAATACACAAGTATATATTTTTAAACCTGCATATTTAGTTAATATTGCCTGCTAACATGAATTTCTTTTAACTAGGGAAAATGTGTCACTTCTCTTGCAACAGAGTCAGGGTATATGCAGCAGTTTGGGCCGCCTGGCTCGTTGCGAACTGTGTGAATACTATTTCTTCCTAACCATGACAGCCAACTTCGCCAAACGGGGAATGATTTAACAAAAGCGCATTTGTGAAAAAAGCACAATTGTTCACGAATGAGCATCAATAAGCATCAATGCATCAATGCCTTTCTTAAAATCAATATGCATTATTATATATGCATTGATTGATTATTATTATTATTGATTATTATTATATGCATTGATGCAATGCATCAATGCCTTTCTTAAAATCAATACACATAAGTATATATTTTTAAACCTGCACATTTAGCTAAAAGAAATCCAGGTTAGCAGGCAATATTAACCAGGTGAAAATGTGTCACTTCTCTTGCGTTCATTGCACGCAGAGTCAGGGTATATGCAACAGTTTGGGCAGCCTGGCTCGTTGCGAACTAATTTGCCAGAATTTTACGCAATTATTACATAACATTGAAGGATGTGCAATGTAACAGGAATATTTAGACCTATGGATGCCATCCGTTAGATAAAATACGGAACGGTTCCGTATTTCACTGAAAGAATAAACGTTTTGTTTTCGAAATGATAGTTTCCGGATTCAACCATATTAATGACCTAAGGCTCGTATTTCTGTGTTTTATTATGTTATAATTAAGTCTATGATTTGATAGAGCAGTCTGATTGAGCGGTGGTAGGCAGCAGCACGCTCGTAAGCATTCATTCAAACAGCACTTTCATGTGTTTGCCACCAGCTCTTCGCAATGCTTCAAGCATTGCGCTGTTTATGACTTCAAGCCTATCAACTCCCGAGATTAGGCTGGTGTAACCGATGTGAAATGGCTAGCTAGTTAGCGGGGTGCGCGCTAATAGCGTTTCAAACGTCACTCGCTCTGAGACTTGGAGTAGTTGTTCCCCTTGCTCTGCAAGGGCCGCGGCTTTTGTGGAGCGATGGGTAACGCTGCTTCGAGGGTGGCTGTTGTCGATGTGTTCCTGGTTCGAACCCAGGTAGGAGCGAGGAGAGGGACGGAAGCTATACTGTTACACTGGCAATACTAAAGTGCCTATAAGAACATCCAATAGTCAAAGGTATACGGAATACAAATCGTATAGAGAGAAATAGTCCTATAATTCCTATAAATACAACCTAAAACTTCTTATCTGGCAATATTGAAGACTCATGTTAAAAGAGTTGAAATGAAATAGACCAAGAAGGGAACTACCACATAGTTTACTTTTGTGCCTGCTGGTGGGGCCGAATTAACACAAGCTTGGGACAGAAGTAACGGCAGGCGAGAAGTTCACAATATCGATCTTATTTCCATGTTCATGGTATGTAATGCTCGTTACTTTCAACAAATGTACTATCAGCCATCATTTTAAGTTTGTGTCGATTAAATAAATAAGGCTATAGTTTCGATATTTATGAAAATGAACCATGCTTCAACATCACAATGTTGCAACCACAATATTTTGCCTGGTAATATTAATCAGACTAAAGTGGATCAAATAATAGCTATATTAACCATAATTAACCAATAATGATTGTTTTTCACAATTTTTTATGACTATTCATGCTTAGCCCTTACTTCCGCCCCACCCCTCTCTCCTGTAACTTCTTCCTGGCTGGCTTCCAAGACTAGCTAGCAAGATTTTTCAAACCTATACTGTCATTTAATCACGAGATGGGTTAAGACAATATCAAATGTTTGTTATCTTAAAAAATAAACACAACTGTACAACAGAAAAACACTTCCAGATAAGTTTTTTTCCCTCGCTCAAACCAATTGGCAGCATATGCAATGTAGGTGTGGATAAAATTCCAAGGCCGAATTATTGTCCCTGTACGCCCCTGTGTGTGTGTGTGTGTGCAATAGATTTTCAGCAGTTGTGTGTATGTGATAAACGCCAATTTCCCCTGATACCACAACACAACTAGATGTCTATAACACTTTTCACAACAATCCATCACTTTTCCCATTTAGGTTGCCATCAGGTGTGTGCATCTGTGCTTGTGAAAGAGAGAGAGCTTAGAGAGAAGGAGAGAGAGGAGACAAAGACAGCCGAGGCAGAATAAATCGATCAGATCACTGACTAATTTACAGCTAGTGAAAATCTGTCCCGAGGGCTGTGGTGTGTGTCTGTGTGAGTGCGTGTGTGTGTGTTTATTGGAGGGGGCTGGAGGCTGCTCAACACAAAAAGGGCACCAGAAATGGTATCCTAGCAACCGCAGCCTCTGCAATATCTTGACCCTTGTGTGTGTGTGGTCACATCTGTGATAAGTTCGAGATTGATGAGCTGCTGCATTACACGCACACACTCATTCACACACACACACACACAGACCCACCCACAGACACACAGACCCACCCACACACACACACACACACACACACACACACACACACACACACACACACACACACACACACACACACACACACACACACACACACACACACACACACACACACACACACAGACAAGCATCAGACATGAAAACACAAGTGGTAAAGCAATTAGACAAATAAACATACAGACCATGATGTCATCAAACTGAGCTAGCAACAGAATGACAACCCTACCTTGCTATTTGAATATCTAGCCTGAACATGTTTTGGCAGTGCCACCATTAAATCAAACTGTAACAACATACCCTTTATGAATCCTGACCCTAATCCTAAAGGTCAACCTACCCCAGAAGTCATCGTCTGACACCACCAGCCTACAATGATGCAGGCAAGAATACCAACGATGCACCACTCACTGCCAAATTGATGAGTGATTGACAAGTCAGCTCTCACATGATGATAGGTTGATTGACCTGTCCCCATGGGGCAAATCCTGTTCCCCATCAGGATGAGAGTGAGGGATAGAGAAGGAGACACAGACAGACAGACACAGCCATCATGAGCTCTGTGACTCTCTGCCTTCACCTCAGGCTGTTTGTGCTCCAGGACTCTGGTTAACTGCAGTCAATTACTGTGTGTGTGTGTGTGTCCAGATGGGTTGTTGACTCAATATCAGATGATGTTATGACCCTACCTTTCCCCACCCCCACCCTAGACCAATCTCAGCGATTACTGGATGTAAACAGAGGCGTGCCCTCCAATCAGCAGCTAGATTAGGAGCAGAGCTCTGGATGTAAAATAGAAAGAAAAAATAGAAAGACTGCTCTATCAGTTCTCTCCCCAGTTCTCTGATTCTAGAGTTGATAATATGCATATTCTCTGAGGGTCATATTTTATGCATAGATAGTGAGATGCCTGTATTTGCGTAACAGGAAACTGGTAGGCAGTGCATACAAATGAGATACAGTATAAAAAAACAGCTGTGACGTGATTTAATTAGTATACAGCATACTGGTTCATTTGGAGTCTATACTACAGCCCTAGCCTGTCAAAGAGGTTCAGAGAGAGAGTTAGACACTGTCCTTAGAGATACAGTGAGCACCATAATTCATTGGACAGTGACCATTTTTTTGTTATTTTGGTTCTGTACTCTAGCACTTTGAGTTTGAAAGGATACAATGACAATGAGGGTGAAGTGCAGACTGTCAGCTTTGATTTGAGGGTATTTTCACACATATCGGATGAACCGTTTAGAAATTTAGAACCGTTTAGAAAGCTTTTGTACATAGTCCCCCCCAATTTTCGGGCATCAAAAAACATTGAACAGTTTAACATAATGTAGAATAAAGTAATCATTGTTAATATTTGGTCGCATATCCTTCACATGCAATGACTGCTTGAAGTCTGCGATGCATCGACATCACCAGACGCTGGGTATCTTCCCTGGTGATGCTTTGCCTGGCCTGTACTGCAGCCATCTTCAGTTCCTGCTTGTTTCGGGGACTTATTGCCTTCCTCCTCTTCAGCATGTAAAATGCATGTTCAATTGGATTCAGATCCGGTGATTGACTCGGCCAGTCAAGGATTTTCCACTTTTTGGGCATCAAAAACCCCTTCGTTACTCTAGCAGTACGTTTAGGGTCATTGTCTTGTTGCATGATGAAGTGCCATCCAATGAGTTTGGAGGCATTTGGTTTTATCTGAGCAGATAAAATATTTCTGTAGACTTCATTGTTCTACGTCTGTCTGCAGTCACATCATCGATGAAGACAAGTGAGCCTGTTCCACTGGCAGCCATTACAGGCCCAAGCCATAATACCACCTCAACCATGTTTCATGGATAAGGTAGTATGCTTTGGATCATGGGCATGTCTTTTTTTAATCCACACTTTCCCCTTTCCATCACTCTGGAACATGTTAATCTTGGTCTCATCTGTCCACAATACTTTTTTCCAGAACTCTTGGGGCTCTTTTAGGTGCTTTTTAGCAAACTGTCATCTCGCCTTTCTGTTCTTCGGGCTTATCAGTGGTTTGCATCTTGTAGTGTACCCTCTGTAGTCCTGCTGCTGTAGTCTTCTACGTATGGTAGACTTTGACACATCTACACCTGCATCCAGGAAAGTGTTTTTGATCTGTTCGGCTGTTGTCAGGGGGGTGTTCTTCACCATAGAGAGTATTCTCCGGTCATCCACTACAGTGGTCTTCCTCAGTCTACTAGAGGTCAACCGATTATGATTTTTCAACGCCGATACCGATATCGATTATTGGAGGACCAAAAAAGCCAATACCGATTAATCGGCCAATTTTTATATATATATTTGTAATAATGACAATTACAATGATACTGAATGAACAATGAACACTTTTATTTTAACTTAATATAATACATCAATAAAATCAATTTAGTGTCAAATAAATAATAAAACATGTTCAATTTGGTTTAAATAATGCAAAAACTAAGTGTTGGAGAAGAAAGTAAAAGTGCAATATGTGCCATGTAAAAAAGCTAACGTTTAAGTTCCTTGCTCCGAACATGAGAACATATGAAAGCTGGTGGTTCCTTTTAACATGAGTCTTCAATATTCCCAGGTAAGAAGTTTTAGGTTGTAGTTATTATAGGACTATTTCTCTCTATACCATTTGTATTTCATATACCTTTGACAATTGGATGTTCCGATAGGTACAGCGCAATGCTTGAAGCATTGCGAAGAGCTGCTGGCAAACGCATGAAAGTGCTGTTTGAATGAATGCTTACGAGCCTGCTGCTGCCTACCACCGCTCTGTCAGACTGCTCTATCAAATCATAGACTTAATTATGATATAATAACACACAGAAATAGGAGCCTTAGGTCATTAATATGGTCAAATCCGTAAACTATCATTTCGAAAACAAAACGTTTAACTGTTGCATATACCCTGACCCTGCGTGCACTGAACGCAAGAGAAGTGACACAATTTTCCTAGTTTAATATTGCCTGCTAACATGAATATCTTTTAACTAAACATACATATTTTAAAAAAAAAAATAGACTCTGTGTATTGATTTTAAGAAAGGCATTGATGCTTATGGTTAGGTATATTCGTGCAACATTTGTGCTTTTTTCGCAAAAGGGCTTTTGTTAAATCATCCCCCGTTTGGCGAAGTTGGCTGTCGTTGTTAGGAAGAAATGGTCTTCACACAGTTCGCAACGAGCCAGGCGACCCAAACTGCTGCATAAACCCTGACTCTGTTGCACAGAACGCAAGAGAAGTGACACAATTTCCCTAGTTAAAATAAATTAATGTAAGCAGGCAATATTAACTAAATATGCAGGTTTAAAAATATATACTTGTGTATTGATTTAAAGAAAGGCGTTGATGTTTATGGTTAGGTACACATTGGTGCAACAACAGTGCTTTTTTCGCGAATGCGCTTGTTAAATCACCCATTTGGCGAAGTAAGCTGTGATTCAATGATAAATTAACAGTCACCGCATCGATTATATGCAACGCAGGACAAGCGAGATAAAGTAGTAATATCATCAACCATGTGTAGTTAACTAGTGATTATGTTAAGATTGATTGTTTTTTAATAGGATACGTTTAATGCTAGCTAGCACCTTACCTTGGTTCTTTGCTGCACTCACATAACAGGCAGTCAGCCTGCCACGCAGTCTCCTTGTGGAGTGCAATGTAATCGGCCATGATCAGTGTCCAAAAATGACGAATACTGATTGTTATGAAAACTTGAAATCGGCCCTAATTAATCGTCCATTCCGATTAATTGGTCGACCTCTATAGTCTACCGGGTCTTTTGTTAATTGTTTTTTTTTTCTTGTTAATGATGAACCCAACTGTTGACTTGGGCATGCCCAAGGTTTTTGCAATGTTCCTGATTGAGCCTTATGACGGCCAGCTTCATTTGCATCGACACTGCTGTCTTCCTCATGTTGTCACACGCCAACAACAACCTCCAAAGGCAATAGCAAAGTCTAGAATCAATACTATTCATCAACAGCTCTTCTGCATTCACTAACGACACAAATGAATACACCTGCCTATCGACAAACATCTGTGAAGCCAATTCAACAAATACTTGTAGTACCTTAAAATGGAGGGACCATGTACAAAAGGTGCTGTCATTTCTAAACGGTTCATCCGATATGTATGAAAATACCCTCAAATTAAAGCTGACAGTCTGCACTTCACCCTCATTGTCATTGTATCCTGCTAGAGTACAGAACCAAAATAACAAAAAATGGTCACTGTCCAATGAATTCTGGTGCTCACTGTATGATGCTACTGGCTCAATACATGCACTGAATATCTTCATATCTGCCCATCACACACACAAACACTCACACTCTGTCTCTCTCACACAAAGACCCAGTTTTGTTTGACCCTAGCCCTCTCCTCTCCATAAACGCGTCATCAAATGAGGCAGGTAGCCTGGCGTGTAGGAGTGTTCGGCCAGTAACCAAAAGGTTGCTGGATCGAATCCCCGAGCTGACAAGGTAAAGAATGTCATTCTGCCCCTGAGCAAGGCAGTTAAACCACTGTTCCCCGGGCACCGATGACGTGGATGTCTGATTCAGAGGGGCTGGGTTAAATGTGGAAGACACATTTCAGTCGAATGCATTCAGTTGTACAACTGACTACTCCTTTGATAGGAGGAAAAGGAGGAGTGAAAGGGAGGTTATGACTGATGTGCAGACAGGAAGCAGGTTACACCCCCCCCCCCCCCCACAAAAACAGACATACACACACTGTAAATCCACCCAACCCTACTCCCTCTCAAGCTGACATTCCTCTCTCAATGCCTCACTCCCTCTGTCTCAGCATCGCTCTTTGTCCCAATGTGCACCCTATTCGTGTAACCCTGTCCCCGTCACTTTCTATGTTCCACTCTGTCCCTCTCATTCCCTCCGTTTTCTCTCTTTGTCTACCCTCATCAGACCGTTTTTCTCCCACCCTCCCTCTCTTTCTAAATGCATTGTGTAAAGGTTGATTGGCAGGTGAGAGTGAGAGGTGAGATGAGGCAGGAGGAACAGGGAGCGATAGGGTGGGGCGATTGGAAAGGAGGGGTGAAAAGGGGTAACTTGTTAATTCTCTACAAAAGAAAGTGCGCCCCCCTCCGTCTCCCCTCCACCCCTCCGTCCTGCTCCACTGTCCCCGAATGGAGAATGTCTTATTAACAGACTGACAGTGTCTATGTATGCGTTTGTGTCTGTGTGTCACCTTACGCTGATTGGGTCTTCAACGGCAGCATGGCAAATTAAAGAAACCTCCGAGACTCGACCTCCCACTGTCCACGCCTTCCCCTCATCCTCCCCTTTACCCCATCCCTCTCTCTTCCTGCCCCTCTCTCGCACTAAATTCAATCTGTCACACTCACCTCCAGCTCTTGCTGCAGGGTAATTTACAGCCAATCATTCCCTAGCATGCAATGCACCCTCTCAAACACACAGACAGGCACACTGAAATGCTCTCCTTCTGCCAAACGCACACTAAATAAGATGAGACACAGACAGAGGCACTTTATGAGCCACACGCAGACTAAATTCATTAGATGTCTTACTTTCCCGGATGATGATGTGTCGGGCCAGTGTGACCGGTCGGCCAGTAACTTCTCAGCGCATTATGGCATTCCAGTTCAACATTTAATTGCTCTGTCGCAGTCTGCCATTGAAAACCATTGAAGATTACACATGTAAAAGTCATGCTATTTGTATTTGAACAATATGACTGGCTGGTCATTCAATCATGCTCCCCGCAATAGAGGGCTGAGACAGAGGTCATTGCGGTGAGGTCTGCATTTTTTCATGCTGCGGGCGGTCCTAAGGCAATTTTGGGATACATTTTTTTTCTTCCGGCAGATTATTTGGAAACTTTCTGCTTTGTATGCGTTAGCCCACAAAAAAAGCACATCTTTGTCGCATTATTCACACACTCCCAGAATTCGCTGCTTCAACTTCACTTGCCTACCTCTCCTCTCCTAGTTGGGCATGCGCCTAGTATATGTCTGGTCTCATTGAAAGAGAGTAGGCTACAGCCTATGGGCGGAGAAGCATGGGTCAGTTATCTTTCCAATGAAATGTACTTCCGTAATATGATTAGGCTATAGTTTAATAGATTGCCTAAAAATAAATATTGATCTGAAAATCGTCCCACTCCAAAAACGTAGGCTATAGAACGTAGTTCAAGAGAAATTGCAAGTCTTTCCAACTCTGCTCTCTTCAAACTACTGTAATACCGCACAGTAATACCGATAGCCTAATATAATGGTGATAATCTCTTCTAATTTAACCTATTTCTTTGGTTATCTTTGCGCATTTTGATATATTGCCTATAGGGCGCAAAATTGCTGGGTCCATGGCTGGCAAGTGAGCTGCATCACATAAGCCTAAAATCAGGGGCGCAACTTTGGTTTTAGAAGTGAGGGAGGAATAACTTTGCAGGGGTTTTGGGGCTCCTCCCATTTTTGGGGGCATCTAAAGCTCATTTCCTGCATTTCTACACAATCTAATACGGCCCATGGCCCTTCTAGCCGTCTCTATTTTGAAAAACAAAACGTGAGCAAAAATGCCCACAGTCATCAAGCTAGGTAAGAGATCATCATTAAATATTTTTAAGTGATTTATAAGACAGAACTATATTTTTGTTCAGTGTAATTCATATCATAGGCCTAATAATTCTGTAGAGCTCTTTTTGCACAAAATAAGTCTCGGTCACCCCGTCCTGCCCCTAGGGGTCCACGGCCCTGCAGCGCCCCAACCCAACACACCAACTCATCTTTAGGATATTAGTGAAACATTCATTATTGGTTTCAGGTGTGTTAGGCCATGGCCAGAGTGACAACAGACCACCAGGGCCAGGACTGAGCAGCCCAGCAGCTAGGGATTGCCTAAATAGGTATCTCCCCAGACATGGGCATGTTTTCAATACAGACTCTTTTTGTCTTACAGTATTCCATATAAGGCATCCAGACCTTATGAAAGTTGCACAGTGTACCCTTAATGTTGTAATAAATCAAATCTAGTGATACATAACTTCACATTTCCTCCATCCATTGTGGGAGGATAACCAACCTTCCAATTAATGGCACTCAATTTCTTAGCCGCTATAAATGCTTGGTTACACAGTTTCTTCAGATAACAGTCTCCAGTATCAACATTCCCAAGCAAACAAAAATAGGGAGAAGGGATAATCATAAGACGAATCATTACACATGCTGAGATAAAAGAACATATGCACATGTGCACATATGTCCCCTTTTGCATTTAACACCTCGAGCAGAAGAATACAATTTCTGAGTGCATGATATTCAATTTCAACGGCATATAGTATGTTCCATGTATTTTCTTATTGATTGGACAAGATTTGGAAAGGCACTCACCTGTCTATATAAGGTCCCACAGTTGATAGTGCATAGTCAGACAGTTGATAGTCAGAGCAATGGTAGAGTGGCCAGACGGAAGACACTCTTCAGTAAAAGGCACATGACGCCCCACTTGGAGTTTCCCAAAAGGCTCCTAACAAGATTCTCTGGTCTGAGGAAACCAAGATTGAACTCTTTGGCCTGAATGCCAAGCGTCACGTCTGGAGGAAACCTGGCACCATCCCTACAGTGAAGTATGGTGGTGGCAGCATCATGCTGTGAGGATGTTTTTCAGAGGCAGGGACTGGGTGATTAGTCAGGATCGAGGGAAAGATAAACAGAGGAAAGTACAGAGAGATCCTTGATGAAAACCTGATCCAGAGCACTCAGGACCTCTGACTGGGGCGCAGGTTCACCTTCTAACAGGACAACAACCCTAAGCACACAGGCAAAACAGCACAGGAATTGCTTCGGGACAAGTCTCTGAATGTCCTTCAGTGGCCCATCCAGAGCCCAGATTGAATCCAATCGAACATCTCTGGAGAACCCTGAAAACAGGTGTGCAGTGACGCTCCCCATCCAACCTGACAGAGCTTGAGAGGATCTACAGCACAGGTGTCAAACTCATTCCACGGAGGGCCGAGTGTCTGCGGGTTTTCGCTCCACCCTTGTACTTGATTGATGAATTAACATCACTAATTAGTTAGGAACTCCCCACACCTGGTTGTCTAGGGCTTTATTGAAAGGAAAGACCAAAAACCTGCAGACACAAGGCCCTCCGTGGAATGAGTTTGACACCCCTGATCTACAGAGAAGAATGGGAGAACTCCCCAAATACAGGTGTGCCAAGCTTCATACCCAAGAAGACTTGAGGCTGTAATTGCTGCCAAAAGTGCTTCAATAAAGTACTGAGTAAAGGGTCTAAATACTTATGTAAATGTGATATATCAGGGTTTTTATATGTAACACATTTGCAAAAATGTCTAAAAACCTGTTTTTGGTTTGTCATTATGGGGGAATTGTGTGTTTTTTTAAAACCCATTTTAGAATCATGCTGTAACGTAACAAAATGTGGAAAAAGTCGAGGAGTCTGAGATTATATGAACATGGGCATTCTATTCATCTGTATCCATTCATCAGAATCAATAGCATCTCCCAGGTCTTTCTCACATTTTTGTTTTACATGTTTTGTGTCATCGGGAAAAACCTTGATCAACCCTTGATACAGTTTGGAAATAAACGTTCAAGGTTTATTAGACTGCCTGAAAATAGTTTAAATCTTTTAAGCTACTGGCTTGTCCAGTGTTTGCTTCCCAGAGAGAATAAAGTGTTGTATCTGCAAAAGTTCACCTCTGCGCCGTCACAGACTGGTCTCCCCCGGGTTGCCTGATCCTGCTGAGACCCCTGTCACCATCTGATCCTGCTCAGATGAGGCATGACAAAAACTTACCTTGGTGTACAATTATATATTATAATATCCAATAGAATCAATGGTTCAATAATTGAAATGACCATTACTCCCAGATCTCAGACTATAGCCTACCCATCAACTCAAGATGGAACTTTGTATCAACTCACTGATTGTTATAATATACTGCAAAAATCACCTGAGCTCCGTAGACTGGTCTTCCCTGGCTATCTGAACCTGCAGGCACATATGTCACCATCTGATCCTGCTTGGACATGTGTCACGAATCCCGCTTCCTGAGTCTGTTTTTGCCTGTGTTCTGTCCTGGAGTGTTTTTCCCGGTGTCCTGGAACGCACCCTGTCTGGTTGCCGGGCGACGTAGCTGGTTGGGAGATCTCTGATTTACCGCACCTGTTTCCAATTCGCTATCTGCACACCTGGTCCTGATCATCACCCCTCCACTTCATAAGCACTGACCTGACATACATTCCCTGCCGGATCGTTAGCCGTGAACAGTATGTTGTGCCAGTGTATCAGCCTCCAGTTTGATCGAGTTTGTTTTGTTGTTTTGTACATTTTGCTTGCCTTGAACTCACTTCTGTTTTTTTCTGTCTACAGTCATTCACCCGGAACACTCATCTCATCCCTACCTGGTCGTCGGTGACTTCAGTTACTTCATTGGATCTGCCTATTCAATCCCATCAACTCACCTCCGCTGCCCGCTCCGTCACTTGGATTTTTCTATCACTACATTCAAACTTGTAAATAAATACTCACCTTCGTCTTACTCTCCTTGTCCTGGTCTGCTTCTGGGTTCAACTTTAGAAAACCGTGACAACATGAGCATAGTGTTGTGTACTGACTGTACACCCTGACAGTGAAGCCTGTAGAGCTGTTTATACCGTGTCAGTGTGAAAAGTAGGGAATTCGCTTGAGAAACTGACAGATCAATAACGTTAAATTGCTATACTGAATAATAAAAACTCACAACGCGTTAACCTGTAATTCTTTTGGCAGCTGGATTAATCATTTGATTCAGGTCTAGTGTGGTTGAGGCAAAAAATAATAGCTAAAGTTAGTGATCTAGCTAGCTAATGTTAGCCAACTTTTGGCTCGCTCTAGCTAGTGGTACATCATCAAATGTACTTCTGTTGAAATGGTACAAAATAAAGTCTACAAAACATTTCCATACACACAGCAGCTGTTAGATACTGCTACCTGACAGATAGCTAGATCTGAACTAGCTGTGATAGCTACTAGCTACCTAACTAGTAGCTAGTTTATTTCAGTCGAGAGGGGATGTAACATTAGCTAAAGTAACATGTCAGTTACACTAATAAGCTCAGCACTGAGAATAAATACTTATTTTCTGTCAAACAGCAGTTACCTTGCTAACTAGATCAGTCAAACTAAAGAGTAGCCAGTTTCTGCTCTGCTTGCTTTTACAACTCGGAGAAAAAGCACAACACAGACAGCAGCTGCCTTGGTTCATCTCTCGTGTGCGGATCCTATATGCCAGTCTTTCAGAACTGTGCCTTCACACAGCCTGTCCACACGCTCTCTGGTGTCCGTGCGGTCCTAAATTCTGCCAGCTGAAACCGGAAAACAGCCTACCCGACCGCTCTAAGGTCTCCGCATGGTTGTGTATCACAGTGCAAATATGCAATTTCAGAATGTGGGGGGGGGGGGGGGGGTCATGTCCTCCCCGTCTCCAGTGAAAGTTGCGCCCCTGCCTAAAATAACATTGCGGGACCGCAGTTGGGTTTGGACCAGTTCTTGCAGTAGTGGGTGGGAGTCAGACAGAAAGCCAGCGGGTGCGGTATGAATACATCAGGAAATGTAAACTTGTAGTGTATTTGAGTTAAAAAAAATGCTTCTTAAGTTTGTAATTTCCACTTTTACATTTCAGACTTGATTTTCCCTAACGAAAAATGTATCAACCACTACAAAAATGTCCATTATTTATAATCCACATAATAATTCACATGTCCTGTTGCTGCAGGATTATTTTCCTGCTGTAGCAAACTGGCTCAAATGAATATCCTACATCTCTATATGAGCTGATGCGTTCTCGCAACACGCGAGCTGTCCAGTGTAAAAAGAAGCACTCATCAATCCACTCGCTGGAGTGGATAGTGAACATAGTAGCAATAGGATGGCTAGAGGCTACTGTTGATTGTCTGCTAAAAGAAAGCTACAAAAAGTCACCTAGCATTCATCTTGGCTAGCCTACTGTAGCCATATATATTTTTTTAAAGGGGCAATGTCCTATTTTGATATCTTAAAATTACATACTTTAGAAACAAAAGTAAATTAAATTTAAATTCATTAAATTAAATTAAATTCATGAAATGAAATGTTAAAGAACAGAGTAATGTCTTACAATATATTATATATTAACATATACCATAATAACAATAACCAAATGTAGCCTATTACTGGCTGAATATATATCGAGAAAACATGCCAACTTTGACCCGAATGCTTTTATAAACTACCCTATGTCCGAAAGTTAACATTGGACCCTGGTGTGTGTCTGTGTGTGTGTGCGTGTGGCACGGCTGTTGTGCCTTTAATCGAGTTGTCATTCACAGCAGGCAGGCTGGCCCCATTGCATATTGGGAACAGGTTGTGACAGCGGAGGCTAAGTGGACATGGGGGGCCATCAAACAATGGCTACAGAGACACACCTAAAGAGCCAGTTTCCCTGAAACAGATCAAGCCTAATCCTGGACTACAAAACTATTTCAATGGAGATTCACCATTGAGTATGCTTTTAGGTCTAGGACTTGGCTTAATCTGTGGCCGGGAAACTGGCCCAAAGGTTACTAGTTAGCTAATTTAGCTCAATTTAGCAAATAAATATTAGCTAATTAATTTTCTAACTATTTACAGAATAATGTACAGTATAGTATATTAGTGGAATAACGGTATCAATCTTCAGAGAGGAAGAGAGAGAGAGAGAATTTGAGAGCTTTTCTGTAGAGCTTTTCTCTCTCTCTCTCTCTCTCTCTCTCTCTCTCTCTCTCTCTCTCTCTCTCTCCCTCTCTCTCTCTCTCGCTCTCTCTCTCACACACACACACACACAGCGGAGAGAGAGCAGTAAATGGGACATGACAAGATGACAAGAGCAAGCTCAGGGGGAGCAGGGGGAGGTACGTAGAGCAAGCAGAAGAGAGGGAATGAGAAAAAGAGAGAAACAGAGCATGAGAAAGAAAAAAATGGAGGGAAAGAAAAGGACAGAAAGGGTGAAAAATAACTAAGAGACAAACAGAGAAAGATTAAAATAAGACCAGAGCAAGGAACACGGTGGGGGAATCAGAGGGTATAGTATTGATTTTATACTGAAAAAATATATAAATGCAACATGTAAAGTGAAATAAAAGATAGCAGAAATTTTCCATACGCACGAAAAGCGTATTTCTCTCAAATCCCTGTTAGTGAGCATTTTTCCTTGCCAAGATGATGGATCCACCTGACAGGTGTGGCATATCAAGAAGCTGATTAAACAGCATGATCATTACGCAGGTGCACCTTGTGCTGGGGAAAATAAAAGGCCACTCTAAAATGTGCAGTTTTGTCACACAACACAATGCCACAGATGAGGGAATTGAATGTTAATTTCTCTACCATAAGCCGCCTCTGTCGTTTTTGAGAATTTGTTAATACATCCAACTGGCCTCACAACCGAAGACCACATGTAACCACGCCAGCTCATCACCTTCACATCCGGCTTCTTCACCTGCGTGATGGTCTGAGACCAGCCATCCGGACAGCTGATGAAACTGTGGGTTTGCACAACCGAATAATTTCTGTACAAACTGTCAGAAACCATTTCAGGGAAGCTCATCTGCGTGCTCGTCGTCCTCACCAGGGTCTTGACCTGACTTCAGTGGGAAAATGCTCACCTTCGATGGCCACTTGCACGCTGGAGAAGTGTGCTCTTCACGGATGAATCGGTTTCAATTGTACCGAGCAGATGGCAGACAGCGTGTATAGCGTCGTGTGGGCGAGCGGTTTGCTGATGTCAACGTTGTTAACAGAGTGCCCCGTGGTGGTGGGGTTATGGTATGGGCAGGCATAAGCTACGGACAACGAACACAATTGCATTTTATCGATGGCAATTTGAATGCACAGAGATACCGTGATGAGATCCTGAGGCCCATTGTCATGCCATTCAACTGCCACCGCCATCCCCTCGTGTTTCAGCATGATAATATACAGCCCCATGTCGCAAGGATCTGGACAAAATTCCTGGAAGCTGAAAATGGCTTAGTTCTTCCACGACCTGCTTACTCACCAGACATGTCACCCATTGAGCATGTTTGGGATGCTCTGGATTAGAGGTCGAACGATATTGATTTTTCAACGCCGATACCGATACCGATTATTGGAGGACCAAAAAAAGCTGATACCGATTAATCTGACCATTTTTTTAAATTAATGTATTTATTTATTTGTAATAATAACAATTACAACAATACTGAATGAACATTTATTTTAACTTAATATAATACATCAATCAAATCAATTTAGTGTCAAATAAATAATGAAACATGTTCAATTTGGTTTAAATAATGCAATAACAAAGTGTTGAAGAAGAAAGTAAAAGTGCAATATGTGCCATGTAAAAAAGCTAACATTTAAGTTCCTTGCTCAGAACATGAAAACATATGAAAGCTGGTGATTCCTTTTAACATGAGTCTTCAATATTCCCAGGTAAGAAGTTTTAGGTTGATGTTATTATAGGAATTATAGGACTATTTCTCTCTATACCATTTGTATTTCATATACCTTTGACTATTGGATGTTCTTATAGGCACTTTAGTATTGCTAATGTAACAGTATAGCTTTCGTCCCTCTCCTCGCCCCTACCTGGGCTCGAACCAGGAACACATCGACAACAGCCACCCTCGAAGCATCGTTACCCATCGCTCCACAAAATATAAAAATCTTCTCTGTGCCAATGTCCAGCATTGGGTTGACAGTGTCTCTGTTGTAGCTAGGTCTGTAACTCAGTCTCAATATAGTAACAGAGCAAGGGGAACAACTACTCCCAAGTCTCAGAGCGAGTGATGCTTGAAACGCTATTAGCGCGCACCCCGCTAACTAGCTAGCCATTTCACATCGGTTACACCAGCCTAATCTCGGGAGTTGATAGGCTTGAAGTCATAAACAGCTCAATGCTTGAAGCACAGCGAAGAGTTGCTGGCAAAAGCACGAAAGTGCTGTTTGAATGAATGCTTACGAGCATGCTGCTGCCTACCATCGCTCAGTCAGACTGCTCTATCAAATATCAAATCATAGACTTAATTATAACATAATAACACACAGAAATATGAGCCTTTGGTCATTAATATGGTCAAATCCGGAAACTATCATTTTGAAAACAAAACATTTATTCTTTCAGTGAAATACGGAACCGTTCCGTATTTTATCTAACGGATGGCATCCCGAAGTCTAAATATTGCTGTTACATTGTACAACCTTCAATGTTATGTCATAATTATGTACAATTCTGGCAAATTAATTACGGTCTTTGTTAGGAATAAATGGACTTCACACAGTTCGCAATGAGCCAGGCGGCCCAAACTGCTGCATATACCCTGACTGCTTGCACGGAACGCAAATGACACAATTATTCTAGTTATAAGAAATTCATGTTAGGAGGCAATATTAACTAAATATGCAGATTTCAAAATATATACTTGTGTATTGATTTTAAAGAAAGGCATTGATGTTTATGGTTAGGTACACATGGGTGCAACGACAGTGCTTTTTTCGTGAATGCGCTTGTTAAATCATCACCCGTTTGGCGAAGTAGGCTGTGATTCGATGAGAAATTAACAGGCACCACATTGATTATATGCAACGCAGGACACGCTAGATAAACTAGTAATATCATATACCATGTGTAGTTAACTAGTGATTATGTTAAGATTAATTGTTTTTATAAGATAAGTTTAATGCTAGCTAGCAACTTACCTTGGCTTCTTGCTACCCTCGCGTAACAGGTAGTCAGCCTGCCATGCAGGCTCCTCGTGGAGTGCAATGTAAGGCAGGTGGTTAGAGCGTTGGACTAGTAACCGGAAGTTTGCAAAAACGAATCCCCGAGCTGACAAGGTAAACATCTGTCGTTCTGCCCCTGAACAAGGCAGTTAACCCACCGTTTCTAGGCTGTCATTGAAAATAAGAATGTGTTCTTAACTGACTTGCCTAGTTAAATAAAGGTGTAAAAAATATATATATATATATTTTTTTTAATCTGCCACAATCGGTGTCCAAAAATACCAATGACCGATTGTTATGAAAACTTGAAATCGGCCCTAATTAATCGGCCATTCCGATTAATCGGTCGACTTCTACTCTGGATCGACGTGTACGACAGCGTGTTCCAGTTCCCGACATTATCTAGCAACTTTGCACAGCCATTGAAGAGTGGGACAACATTTCACAGGCCACAATGAACAGCCTGATCAACTCTATGTGAAGCAGATGTAATTCATTTATTTCAATTGACTGATCTCCATATATGAACTGTAATTCAGTCAAATCTTTGAAATTGTTGCATGTTGCGTTTATATTTTTGGTCAGCGTAGTTTATCTGAGCCAGCGTTTTAACTACCAGAGTAACTCCCCCTACTATAATGTAAAGTGGTGAAGAATCTTCCTCATTTCAACATGCTGGGCTAGCCGCTGAGACCAGAGAATGGGTCTATTATCCTTCTCCCTGTGGTCTCTCTTTAGATTCTCTGTCTTTGTGGGCCAGTCTGAAGCAGTGGGTGGAGTGGACATTCAGCGGCATCAGGCTGCCTCAATCACCATGCCAGAGCCATCCCACTGGGCACAGACGTCAATTCAATGTGTATTCCACATTGGTTCAATGGGTGGGTAGGACTGAGAAGTTAACCTTTATTTAACTAGGCAAGTCAGTTAAGAACAAATTCTTATTTACAACTGCCTACCCTGGCCAAACCCGGACGACGCTGGGCCAATTGTGCACCGGCCTATGGGACCAATCACTGCCAGTTGTGATACAGCCTGGAATCTAACTAGGGTCTGTAGTGACGCCTCTAGCACTGAGATGTGGTGCCTTAGACCGCTGTGCCACTCGGGAAAAGGAAAAGGGCAGGTGGAAACCTGTCAGGTGATCTATCTTCCCTCACACAGCAAACTACTGGTAGATACTTCTAAATTAAACTTAGATGAAGTGACAGGCAAAACATTTTGGCCTAGGCCCTATGATCATGTATAACCAACTGTATGGTAAAGTCAATATATAGACCTGGATTGTACTACTAAATAGATGGTACACTAGTAGAATCTACTTAAAACACTCCCAAAGTCCTACAAATAGGTGAAAGGGTTTAAAAAGGGAAAGGGTGAAAAGTTTTTTTTTGTGAAAGTTTTTTTTTGTTGATGGTCTGCGTTTTGAAAATGCAGATTTCAAAATTCTAACACGACTGCCTATCCTGGCACTCAGGCCAGGTATAGACTACACAATAGTGACAAGATGGAGAAACCAGACATGTGCTCCTAACGAGAGACAATGAAGAAATTGACATAAAACTGGTAAAAATAATGAAATAAACCACAACTTCATTATCACTGTGTAGTTTGCGAGCTCTGCAAACAACGTGATATGTCCACTATGAGAATGAGAACAGTATGCAGTATTAATACATTAATGGAAAATAAATTACCATAACCAAACATTTTAGATTAATGGGGAAATGGCAATGATTTACAGTAGCCTACATGTACAACTGGTTATACTTTTGATATTTAGCGGGGAATTAATAAACATGGACAAACAATTCACACCATGAAAACAATGAATTACGAATTGGCGGGAAGGCGCGCATGGAAAGGGACTTGCTTTGTCGCCACACAATATTAGATTTTTTTTTTATGTCTGGTCAAAGATCGAGTTTTGACTTCAGATCGAGTACTAGAGAACTTGACTACTCATGCCCATACCTACCCCTCATTCTCATCCATTCCAAAATACACCACACTGTGACACTGGCACACACAATGACACAAAGAACAGAAAGTGGACACAGAACAGGAGGATTAAAAACAAGGGTAGAGAGGGAAAGAAGGAGTGAAATAGGGAAGGCAGGAAATTATAAAAAGAGTGATAAAGAGCGAGCAGGGGAGGGAGAGAAGTAAAGGAAATGAGTGAGAGAAATGAAGAGGCCGAGGGAGAGATGGAAGGAGAGATATTGAGGAGGAGGAGGCTGAAACGGAGAGCACTTTAGGGCCTACTCTGGCTACATATGGAGGGAGGGATAGATGGAAAAACAGAGTGAGAGGAGAGGGGAGAAGAAGACAGGAGAGAACAGGAGATGAGAAGAAAGGAAAGAAAGAAAAGTAGAGGAGGCAGAAAGAGCTATAGCCACACGCAGATTGTAGTTGTGACCTGTTTCAAGAAACGAGGCGTATGTCACACGTCACTACTTCACAAGAGAGGCATTTGACTTTTTTTTTAAACAAACATGTAATGCGCTTTTTGGGGCAGAAATGCCTTCTTGAACATGTGAACTTTCATGTGTCGTAATAAAACGTGATTGCTATCTGTAAATACTAATATAATTGTTCAAATGTGAGCCTAGTTGGTTTAGCCATGGAAAAAGACGGGAACATTCCCGCTAGCCATGATTGGCTGAGATAATGGATGGGCTGGACATGCCGAGAGATGAGTTCGGATTGGTCTGCCATGTAGCACGCTTTTGTCTATAACGTGAGCTGCTCAGTATTTGAAGATAATCCTGGCTTCTGCTGCTTTTTTGAAAGATATAAATGTTGGACTGCACGCAACAACATGGACTGCTCTCAACAACATTGCTGCCATGAATTTTATCAGGTGGTATAGACAAAGATCAGTGGGAAAAAGTTGTGATGGACTACTACTACGGTCAGTGTGAACCAGAGTGACTTCATACAACGCAGACCAAACAAGCTGTAACTACAAACAAAATGGAGTTAAAGGGGTAGCAGTCTGCCCATGATGCGTTCATCCATGTATACGGTTAACCTCTTTGGGCTCAAGGGGCAGTATTGAGTAGCCAGATAAAAGGTGCCCATTTCAAAAAGGCCTCGTACTCAATTCTTGCTCGTACAATATGCATATTATTATTACTATTGGATAGAAAACACTCTCTAGTTTCTAAAACCGTTTGAATTATTTCTCTGAGTGAAACAGAACTCGACTTAGAGCAATTTTCCTATGTGTATGTCAGAATGCAGAATTTTGCTGGCTGTTCTGAGACCTGTGTATTAATTTGCCTGTCCTCTATTGGTTGAGATGCACTGCATACGCCTTCCACTGGGTGTCAGCGAATAGGGAGAGTTGAAATGGAGTTTCTACGTAGGTCCCAAAGGTTATAAATTGCTTGGAACCAAAGTGTCCCATCTTTCCACTCTTCGCTCTGACGCAGGAAGGGTCTTGGCATGTCATTTTAGAAGCTCCCGTATTAGCTCCTAGATATATCCGGCTCTGTTTTTATTCGATATAGGTGTTGAAGACATCGTAATGTTGTTATTTTAAACCGAATTATATCAGTTTATGTCAGTATATTGCGATTTTCGGGTATTTATATTCGTGACGTTTTAGGAAGTTGGGTATCTCTGGCCCACATGGCTATTGTTTATTGCTAATTGCAACGTTGAAGACGACGTTCTCCAACCTAGCAACGATTCTTTTGGACAACGGACACATTTCCCAAGATTCTGATGGGAGTTCATCTAAAAGTAAGAACTATTTATGCTGATAATTCATTGTTCTGTTGAAAAATGTCAAATGCATAAGACGCCATTTCCTGCAGTGTAGCCTTGCGTTATCGCAGCCTGTATTGCACAGTAAAGTTAATTTTAAAAATGTAATTCAGCGATTGCATTAAAGACTAATTTGTCTTTCAATTGCTGTCCAACCTGTATTTTTTTTGTCAAGTTTATGAATAGTATTCGATAAGAAAATGTGCCTTTACAAGATGGCGCCGGACAGATTGCTTGACGTTATGGACACTATTCTCATTGTCTAAGCAAGATTTGTGCCGCTAAATATGCACATTTTCGAACAAACTCTATATGCATTGTGTAATATGATGTTACAGGACTGTCATCTGAGGAATTCTGAGAAGGTTAATGAAACAATTAATATATTTTGGTGGTTTATACGTTATAGGTATTTTTGCCTTGAATCAATGCTGTTGTTATGTTTGCTATTGTGCTAAGCTAATATAACGCTATATTGTGTTTTCGCTGTAAAACACTTGATAAATCGGAAATATTGTCTGGAATCACAAGATGCCTGTCTTTCAATTGCTGTACACTATGTATTTTTCAGAAATGTTTTATGATGAGTATTTAGTTATTTGGCGTTGGTGTCTGTAATTTTTCTGTCTGCTTTCGGTGCAATTTCTGACTGTAGCTGCAATGTAAACTATGATTTACACCTGAAATATGCAAATTTTTCTAACAAAACATATGCTATACAATAAATATGTTATCAGACTGTCATCTGATGAAGTTGTTTCTTGGTTAGTGGCTATTTATATCTTTATTTGGTCGAATTTGTGATAGCTACTGATGTAGTAAAAAACTGATGGAGTAAAAATAGTGGTGTCTTTTGCTAACGTGGTTAGCTAATAGATTTACATATTGTGTCTTCCCTGTAAAACATTTTAAAAATCGGACATGCTGGCTTGATTCACAAGATGTGTACCTTTCATCCGGTGTCTTGGACTTGTTAATGTGTGAAAGTTAAATATTTAAAAAATATATATTTTGAATTTCGCGCACTGCACTTGAAGTGGCTGTTGTCATAAGTGTACCGACGTCGGGCTTGCACGCCAAACAAGTTAAGAGTCTAGCAACATTTTCAGATATTTTATACGTTTCTAATTTTGTCAGAAAGTCCTTTTCATTGCAAGTTAAAGCGTACTGTTAGGTAGGTAGCTAGCGAACGTCAGCTTGCTGGCTCGCTAGCTAACGTTATGTGTATGACCTGTGTAGTAATATTAGTTAGCTAACATTGGCTTGCTAACATTGAACCTAAACTCAGCAAAAAAAGAAACGTCCCTTTTTCAGGACCCTGTCTTTCAAAGATAATTCGTAAAAATCCAAATAACTTCACAGATCTTCATTGTAAAGGGTTTAAACACTGTTTCCCATGCTTGTTCAATGTACCATAAACAATTAATGAACATGTACCTGTGGAATGGTCGTTAAGAAACGAACAGCTTACAGACGGTAGGCAATGAAGGTCACAGTTATAAAAACTAAAGAGGCCTTTAATGGAGGGTCCGTCATGGTCTGGGGCTGTGTGTCACAGCATCATCGGACTGAGCTTGTTGTCATCGCAGGCAATTTCAACGCTGTGCGTTACAGGGAAGACATCCTCCTCCCTCATGTGGTACCCTTCCTGCAGGCTCATCCTGACATGACCCTCCAGCATGACAATGCCACCAGCAAAACTGCTTGTTCTGTGCGTGATTTCCTGCAAGACAGGAATGTCAGTGTTCTGCCATGGCCAGCGAAGAGACCAGATCTCAATCCCATTGAGCACGTCTGGGACCTGTTGGATCGGAGGGTGAGGGCTAGGGCCATTCCCCCCCAGAAATGTCTGGGAACTTGCAGGTGCCTTGGTGGAAGAGTGGGGTAACATCTCACAGCAAGAACTGGCAAGTCTGGTGCAGTTCATGAGGAGGAGATGCACTGCAGTACTTAATGCAGCTGGTGGCCACACCAGATACTGACTGTTACTTTTGATTTTGACCCCCCCCTTTGTTCAGGGACACATTATTCAATTTCTGTTAGTCACATGTCCGTGGAACTTGTTCAGTTTATGTCTCAGTTGTTGAATCTTGTTATGTTCATACAAATATGTGCACATGTTATGTTTGCTGAAAATAAACGCTGTTGACAGTGAGAGGACGTTTCTTTTTTTGCTGAGTTTAGTTGGTTATCTTTAGCTACCTGCAGATTCATGCATGGTGGCTAGTAGCTATGACCAAAAGTTTGTATTGCTAGTACTGTATGGGTTGGGAATCATGTTTCATTGATTAGCTAGCTAGCTAGCTATATGTCTAAACAAAATAATCCACTTCACCAGATGTTTCAAATCAAATCAAAGTTTATTTGTCACATGCACCGAATACAACAGGTGTAGACCTTACAGTGAAATGCTTACTTACAGGCTCTAACCAATAGTGCAAAAAAGGTATTAGGTGAACAATAGGTAGGTAAAGAAATAAAACAACAGTAAAAAGACAGGCTATATACAGTAGCGAGGCTATAAAACTAGCGAGGCTACATACAGACACCGGTTAGTCAGGCTGATTGAGGTATTATGTACATGTAGATATGGTTAAAGTGACTATGCATATATGATGAAAAGAGAGTAGCAGTAGCGTAAAAGAGGGGGTTGGCAGGTGGTGGGTGGGACACAATGCAGACAGCCCGGTTAGCCAATGTGCAGGAGCACTGTTGGTCGGCCCAATTGAGGTAGTATGTACATGAATGTATAGTTATAGTGACTATGCATATATGATGCATATATGATAAACAGAGAGTAGCAGCAGAGTAAAAAAGAGGGGTTGGGGGGGGGGGGGGCACACAATGCAAATAGTCCGGGTAGCCATTGATTACACTCATCAAGTTAGCCAGGTGTGTCTGGGGTTGATCATGGCCTTCTATTGTATTTCATTAACATGTGTGCATGTCTAGACAATAGTGACCCGTCCACTTAGTTAGATGTGGCTGGGGGGGATTATAGCATTTCCTTCACATGACCCATCAATTTAGGCAAGTGTGTCAGGTAAGAATAATCAAATAATTATAAAATATATGCAAGTAACCATTTCACAGTACCGTTGACACCTTCTGTATCCTGTGCATGTGACAAATAAACTTAGATTTTATTTGATATAGTGTGTGTTTACCAGAGACGGTAATGTGAAGAACAACATGACCTGCACCAAAATCAGATTAGCATATAGGCCAAAGTGCATTTGTACTACTACTTTTTGCTTCTACTTTCACCACTTTTAGTCTTGAAATCTTTGGTTGTTTACTGCACTACTCACTTTTTTTTAGCACATGTGAATCCTTAAAGAGATGGGTGAGGCTAAGGCTTAAGAGGGTGTGAACAATGCTGAATGAGTGTAGACAAAGAAGAACTCTCCAGTAGGTGTACCAAAACATTCAAGAACCCTTTTCTCAAAAGTGGGGTTACAAGTTTATCAACTTTCAAAGCAGAATTACTTTCCCATTGTTCCTCAACTGCAGTGTATGATATAACATTTTCTAGCACTGAGTCTATACTTTTATCCAATGTAAAAAACATCATTTCAAATGCTGCTACATAAGACTGAATCGAGGCAGTGAGTCACAGTTTCAGAAGCTATCTGACATCTCAATTAGAGAACGACCAATAATTATAGCTGTCTTTTGCATTATAGTAGGGGGAGTTCCTCTGGTAGTTAAAGCTGGTTCAGATAAACTACACTGACCAAAAATATAAATGCAAAGTGCAACAATTTCAAAGATTTGACTGAGTTACAGTTCATATATAGAAATCGATATTTTGGGCCGATATTAGCCCGTCCTTTAGTATCAGCACAGATCATTTCCTCTTTATAGCGTGAATGCAGTTGCCTTGTATGAAACTACACACTGGCTACATGGCACACGAGTGGAGACAGCGCACATTTTTATAAAAGAAAACAATAGGCTACTTATATGAAAATGTTGATCAGCAGGCCTAACATGGTCCCAAATGAAAGGGAAACCGATTGAGAGAGAGAGAGAATGTAAAAGGAGCCTTGGCCTAGGCTACTGTTGATTGCGAAGAGGGAGTTATTTTTCACTGAAGTAAAACAAAATTTAGAGAAGAAAGAGTATAGTGAAAAGAAGCCGACAAGGGGAATGTCCTCGGGGACAAGTTTTAATATTGTAATGGACAAAGATGAGAAGAATGTTGGTGCTGCCAAATGGACTGTGTGCAACTCGCTGTTCAGGTTTGATGTAATCTTCGACATTCTTTTTTTTTTTTTCATATTTATTATCAATTGTTCAGTCATTATTATTATTATTATTGTAAATCATTTATTATTATAATTATTGTAGGCATATTTAATCATCTAAATCAGTTTTGTAAATATTTTGTTGACATTTTTGTTGGCTAAATTAAGTTCTGTCTTTTTAATTTTGTGCTCCGTATTTAGTTTAAGGTTAAGAGTAGGACTGTTGTAAAATAAATAGCATTAGCCTATTGCTGTCATTTGTTGGGTAGGCGTACGGCAGGCAATCGCCTTTGTTGGTAATAGCTGCAATATAAACATGTTCAAAACTTTTTTCTGTTGAGCCATTGGCCAAATTAAGTTCCAGCTGTAATGTTCTGTTTGCCGCAATATGATAGAACTACTGGTAGGCCTACTATGCTACTTGCACTCAAACTATGAAAAGGAAAAAACAAAGAGGAAAAGATGCCACAATATAATAACCTGTTCGCATTTTAAACAATGACTTGACTTTCTTTTGATATTACCCTAATAATGTTAAGTAACTTTTGTGAAGGTTTGGTGTGGTATGGCTTAGCTACTGCCGACCTATGAAGGCAGTGTGCACCGGCACTCCAACTGACTCCAACAGTTGAAC
The DNA here is from genome assembly GCF_029448725.1 of Salvelinus fontinalis. Lineage (NCBI taxonomy): Eukaryota > Metazoa > Chordata > Actinopteri > Salmoniformes > Salmonidae > Salvelinus > Salvelinus fontinalis. The sequence goes on along the minus strand of NC_074669.1, from coordinate 31,947,347 downwards.
TTGGGGTGAGGGAGAATGTTTTAGGCCTACCAGCGTTAAGTATTATATTGTTTGAATAAAGAAGTATCTTTATCAAAAATAATCTGATCGAAAATTAACTAAAAGCCTCCTTCTGTACACCTCTAATTGACAAGTAGTGTTGTCACGATACCAACATTTTATAAACGATACCATACCAGGCCAAGTATCACAATACTGAGTAGTATTGCGATTCCACTGTAGAAAAAAATCAGTGGCCTAGCATCCTGTTCGCCCTGTCCCCCGGAAGAGTTGTTCCCATTTTCTAAACGTTCTCTAAAATCCTGCCACTGAAATACACTTCTACTCAATACAACACATTGAATTTACCTTCACACTTGTTCAGTGTATAATAGAATGATGCATAGAATGGCTGATTTTCACACATTTGCAAAGGCCTACCTGTGATTTGGCTGGAGGAATAGGAGGAATTAATATACATGCATAATGATTTGCATGTCATTGTGTCAGTAAGGGGAAAACACTGCATAAAACCTTTACTCTTCAGACATACACTCTCCCTCCCTTCCTCACACACTCTGTCTCCCTCACTCTCATAAACACACACTGCTCCCAACTTTTAAAATGTTAGGCACCAAACAGAATTTAAGAAAGAAAGAAATAGATCTTTTATATAGTTTATATTAGGCCTATATGAATCCTGCCATTTTCCCTCTCTGACACTCAGAGCCTGCATGACAGTGAACTTGCAAAGTCTACTCAGACTGATCTGCGCTCTTAGTAACAAAGATTGAACGATATAATGTATCAACATTGCTGGCTTTGTACACTGCTCCAATGTAACAAAAGAACAAATCGAACAAAGGAAGACTCGTCTGGGTCTGCATCCCCACTCGCCATCACTGCATAATTATATATATTTTTTTAACTGATGGAGGAATAGATGTGCATGAAGACTGGATGGAGAGAAACAGGTGAGTGAGGGCTGGTAGGGGATGCAGCTGGCTGAATACAGCTGCCACACCTGATATGCGCATGAAAGTGAAGTGAATAATATTGGACCTGCGCATACAAGAGACTAGTGGCTGTTGCTTAAATTCAACTGAATTTATAAACCAAACTGACTTTATAAACATTTTATAACAGGTGCAAGCAAGTTCTTCAGATCGGTAGGGATGAAAAATGTTGTAGTATCATATGAAACGGTACTGAGGTATTCTAAAACGTTGGTATCATAAGTATCATGACGTTTTGGTACTGTGATATTACTGTGGTACCGGTATACCATGCAACACTACTGACAAGTATATAGAAATACATGTTGATGTCGGGGACATGGTGCGGGCAAATCTCTATATTTCTCTCGGTCTCTCGAGAGCAAGGCCTAAGCTTGTCTCCCTTAAACCTTTTACTGCAGTGGGCTAAATCAAGGTCACACAGAGTAATTCTTGGTAGTCTTAAACAAATCTACTTTGAAACAAAAATATACACCTCACACATATGGTTGTGGGCTTAAAAAAAGAAGACACCTGTACCATGTCAGATATAGAGTTGAAATGTATTCAATTTTGAGTTTGCATCCCAATATTACACTTTATATACATCACAAAAGACTGAAATATAACAAAACTGTTTGACATAGATACACTGGATTTTTTGTTGGTTTTTTGTTTGTTTTTAATCGTTATTGATTATGAAATTATGAACAATATTAATAACATTCCACCCATGAGGCCAAAGAGGGCACTTATGGTCATTGACTGCTGGAAAGGGCTACATGGGCTTGAAAATCTATGGCAAGACTTGAAAATGGCTGTCTAGCAATGATCAAAAAGCAACTTGACAGAGCTTGAAGAAATATACAAATTATAATGTGAAAATATTGTACAATCCAGGTGTGCAAAGCTCTTAGAGACTTACCCAGAAAGACTCACAGCTGTAAAAGGTGATTCTAGCATTATGTAAATTAGACATTTCTGAATTTAATTTTCAATAAATTTGCTAAACATTTCTAAAAACATGTTTTCATTTTATCATTATGGGGTATTGTGTGTAGATGGGTGAGAAATAAATATATTTAATCAATTTGGAAATCAGGCTGTAACACAACGAAATGTGCAATAAGACAAGGGGTATGAATACTTTCTAAAGGAACTATATCTTAAGGTGAATGCACTAACTGTACGTTGCCCTGGATAAGAGTGTCTGCTAAATGACTAAAATGTCAAATGTATATTTACTGTCAAAAATAAACTTCAGCTGTAGAAATACAATAAAAGTTGTTTCCACTATTTTCATTGCAACTCAGTAACCGGTAACTTACTATAATACTTGTACCATAAGCACATCTAAAGAAGTATTTTATAAGTTTAAATGCAATTGCAAGTGAGGCGTGCCAAGTTAATTTGCAGGACAGGCCAAAAAGTACCCAAGTGCGTTGCGATTCACAGTAATAGAAAATAGGGTTGCAAAGGGTCTGAAACTTTCCGGGAAATTTTCGGAAATTTTCCATTGGAAGTTAAACCCGGGAATATTGAGAAATTTGCTTAAATTCATCAAAAAAGTTAGCTTATAACAGTGAACCTTTTTTTGTGGGATAAACAGAAGGCAATTCTTGGTCTTGTGGAATATTTTGGTTAAACTATCCCCAATTCAATGGAATTGCAACCCTCTGCATGCACAGCGCACTCTTCCATCACATGTACAGCTGATTCTCAAGATCTTGCACACTAATGAGATGCTATTGACCCCACACTACTACACTACCCGAGCCAAGGACTACATGCTTTCTGGTAAGTTTTGATGATTACAATATTGGGTGGGGTGAATATATTTTCTATGACATATATGATTTTTTGTTAACTAGTAAATCGTAGCCTACAGCAAAGTGTGTTTAAATAATTTCTAACTTGTTAACAATTTCTGCTAGTTAGTTATTGCTACCATGTGGGTTTTAGCTTGCTTGAGCCTGCTAACCGAGGAGTGTTTATTCACCTGTTTCCATATATATTTCATTTAAAAACATTTATCTTACAAAGGAGTTATTTAATCTAACTGCTTAACTATTTATCTGTACATGGAATTGTATTTGGGTTTTTTTACTCATTTTTTTCTAATCTTTACAGGAAAATGCCATGGGCACTATCTGATATGTGGAGACATTTCACTGTAGCTAATGTAGAAGGAAAAGCTCTGTACATTTGCAAAATACTGTGCCAAATCATATGTGAAGAATGCAACAAAGATGCAGAATCATCTGGCCAAGTGCATGAAGTTCCCTCAGCGCTCACAACAAGCAACCTCTGACAAAAGTCCCTCTACTTCTATTCGAGGTGAAAATGATGAATCAGACACCTTATCAATAGCAACAGCTCATGGTCCTCCTGGAATCAGAAGTTTTTTTGACTCAATGGAGGAACGTAGTCAGAGAAATGCTGATGAATGTCTTGCTCGAGCTGTGTATGCAAACGGTTCACAACTGATGCTCACAGGCAATGTGTACTGGAAGAGATTTCTGAACGTTCTTTTCCCAGCATACACCCCTTCAACCAGACATGCTTAATCAACTCATTTGCTGGATGCAGAGTTCAACAGAGTTCAAGTGAATGTCAAGCAAATCATAGAGAAAGCAGACTGTATTGCAATCATCTCTGATGGGTGGTCAAATGTTTGTGGGCAAGGAATAATTAACTACATAATCTCCACCCCTCAATAAGTATTCTACAAGAGCACAGAGACAATGGAAAACATGCACACCGTTCTCTACATTGCAGATGAGCTGAAGACAGTTATCAATGACCTTGGACCACAAAAGGTATTTGCACTGGTGACATACAATGCTGCGAACATAAAGGCTGCTTGGTCTAAAGTGGAGGAGTCCTACCCTCACATCACACCCATTGGCTGTGCTGCTCATGCATTGAATCTGCTCCTCAAGGACATCATGGCACTGAAAACAATGGAAACACTCTACAAGAGAGCCAAGGAAATGGTTAGGTATGTGAAGGGTCATCAAGTTATAGCAGCAATCTACCTCACCAAGCAAAGTGAGAAGAATAGGAGCACCACATTGAAGCTGCCCAGCAACACCCGTTGGGGTGGTGTTGTCATCATGTTTGACAGTCTCCTGGAGGGGTAGGAGTCTCTCCAAGAAATGGCCATATCACAGTCTGCCGATATGGACAGCCCCATCAAGAGGATCCTCCTGGATGATGTATTTTGGGAGAAAGTGGTAAGCAGCCTCAAACTCCTGAAACCTATAGCAGTAACCATTGCACGGACTGAGGGTGACAATGCCATCCTGTCTGATGTTCAGACTCTGCTTGCAGATGTAAGAATAAATCCGTACTGCCCTTCCCACTTCACTGTTGCTCCAAGCAGAGGAAACTGCAGATCTGAAATACATCAAAAAGCGTGAAGACTTCTGCCTGAAGCCTATACACGCCGCAGTGTACATGTTGGACCCCAAGTATGCTGGCAAGAGCATCCTGTCTGGTGCAGAGATCAACAAGGCCTATGGTGTCATCACTACCGTGTCTCGTCACCTTGGCCTGAATGAGGGCAAGGTTCTTGGCAGTCTGGCGAAGTACACTTCCAAGCAAGGCCTTTGGGATGGAGATGCAATATGGTAGTCGTGCCAACATATCTCATCAGCCACCTGGTGGAAGGGACCTTGTGGATCTGAGGCTCTTTCCCCTGTTGCCTCCATCATCCTCCAAATCCCACCAACATCACCAACTGGTCCTTGTTTGGGAATACACAAACCAAAGCACGCAACAGGCTGACCAATACAAGGGTTGAAAAATTGGTGGCCATCCGGACAAATTTTTGGCTTTTTGAGCCTGACAACGAGCCATCCTCAACAAGGTTGGAAAGTGACAGTGAAGATGAGGCCTTAGAGTCTGATGTTCAAGACGTGGACATTGAGGAGGTCCAGGGGGAATCCTGAGAGGAAGACAACCAAAGCTTTAGTTTCCAGACTATCATTTTACAGATGGATGTTGAAAACGTTTTTGGGAGATGCGATGGATCATTGGGATCATTCAATATCCCCTTTCTTTTGTTGTTCAGTGAAATCATCCCATGTGAAGAGACAACTCATTTAACTTCTTATGGCTGCAATCCCGTTAACGGTTAACGGGATCGATATGACAACAGCCAGTGAAAGTGCAGGGCGCCAAATTCAAACAACAGAAATCTCATAATTAAAATTCCACAAAAGTAATATTGTTGTTAATCCCACCAAAGTGTCCGATTTCAAATAGGCTTTACAGCAAAAGCACCACAAATGATTATGTTAGGTCACCGCAAAATTACAGAAAAACACAGTAATTTTCCCAGCCAAAGACAGGAGTCACAAACAGCAGAAATAGAGATAAAATTAATCACTAACCTTTGCTGATCTTCATCAAAACTCATATTTACATCCAAAAACCTCAGTTTACATTGGCGCCATGTTCAGAAATGCCTCCAAAATATCCGGAGAAATTACAGAGAGCCACGTCAAATAACATAAATTCTCATCATAAACTTTGATGATAGATACATGTTTTACATAGAATTAAAGATACACTTGTTCTTAATGCAACCGCTGTGTCAGATTTCAAAAAGCTTTATGGCAAAAGCACAATATTCAATAATCTGAGAACAGCGTTCAGCCACAAAAGGAAGCCATACAGTTACCCGCCAAATTGTGCAGTCAACAAAACTCATAAAAAGCATTATAAATCTTCACTTACCTTTGCTGATCTTCGTCGGAATACACCCCCAGGACTCCCACTTCCACAAGAAATGTTAATTTTGTTCGGTAATGTCCATCATTTATGTCCAAATAGCTATTTTTGTTAGCGTGTTTGGTAAACAAATCCATAGTCAGAAAGCGCGTTCACTAAAAGCTGACGAAATGTCAAAAAGTTCCGTAACAGTCAGTAGAAACATGTCAAATGATGTATTGAATCAATCTTTAGAATGTTTTTTAACATAAATCTTCAGTAACGTTCCAACTGGAGAATTACATTGACTTCAGATGTGCGATGGAACAGAGCTCCCTCTCATGTGAACGCGCATGGTCAGAGCATGGCCAGGTCATGGTAAACCTGACTATTTCCTGTCTCCTTCGGCCTCCCTACACAGTAGAGGCATCCGACAAGGTTCTACAGACTGTTGACATCTAGTGGAAGCCATAGGAAGTGCAAACTCATCCATATGCAACGGTGTGTTCTGTAGGGGCTGTGTTGAAAATCGACCAACCTCAGAATTCCCACTTCCTGTTTGGATTTCTTCTCAGGTTTTTGCCTGCCATATGAGTTCTGTTATACTCACAGACATCATTCAAACAGTTTTAGAATCTTCAGAGAGTTTTCTATCCAATACGAATAATAATATGCATATATTAGCAACTGGGACTGAGGAGCAGGCAGTTTACTATGGGCACCTCTGTGCACCTTTCATCCAAGCTACTCAATAATGCCCCTGCAGCCATAAGAAGTTAATTAAAGTTTAAATTTGTAACTAAATGTTTTTTTTATTTCTAATGGAAGGATTTAATCATTTGTAATTATGTCTACTTGATGAGGTAAAAGGTTTATGTTTCTGTCTCCATATGATATGGTGAATATATCCAATGCAAAAAAAATCTACATTTAAATGGTATTAATATTAATTTGCATATATTCTCGTTAATTCCCATATATTCTCGTTAATTCCTACGGACAGTTTCCACCTCTGAATATTCCCCAAAATGTGCAACCCTAATAGCAAAACACTATTACTGTAGAAATGTACTGTAAAATGACAGCAATGGCTAACAGTGTAGTTTCATGTTATCACATGTTGAACCACATTATCACATGTGAAAAATCACATGATTTCACACGACACCTGACATTTCACATTTGAAAATATGTTTTTGGAAAACTTCACGTGACATTTCACATGTGAAAATATCTATTTTTGTACAATTTAACATGTGAAATCATGTGAAAACGTGTTTTTGGAACACTTCGCATGAGGGTGGTGCGGTCTGCCCAACACATCACCGGGGGCAAACTACCTGCCCTCCAGGACACCTACAGCCCTCGATCAACCACCCGAGCTACGGATTGTTCAACCCGCTATCGTCCAGAAGGCGAGATCAGTACAGGTGCATCAAAGTTGGGACTGAGAGACTGAAAAACAGCTTCTGTCTCAAGGCCATCAGACTGATAAATAGCCATCACTAGCCGGCTTCCACCCGGTTACGCAACCCTGCACCCTGCTGCCCTATATACATAGACTTGGAATCACTGACCACTTTAATAATGGAACACTAGTTACCTTAATACTGTTTAAATAATGTTTACATACTGCTTTTCTCATCTCATATGTATATACTGTATTCTTGTCACGCCCTGGCCATAGAGAGGCTTTTGTTCTCTATTTTGGTTAGGCCAAGGTGTGATTAGGGTGGGCATTCTAGTTTCTTTATTTCTATGTTTGTGTGGTTCCCAATCAGAGGCAGCTGTCTATCGTTGTCTCTGTTTGGGGATCATATAATAGTTGTCCTTTTCCATTGGGTTTTGTGGGTAGTTAGTTTCTGTTTAGTGTCTTCACCTGACAGAACTGTTTCGTTTTTTTCACTTTGTAATTTTGTGTTTTTCACTGTTTTCACTGTGTTTTTTGAGAAATAAAATATCATGAACACTTACCACGCTGCACCTTGGTCTCCTTCTTCAATCCGCGAGAGACATTACAATTCTATTCTACTGTATTTTAGTCAATGCCACTCCGACATTGCTCAATCTAATATTTATATATTTCTTAATTCCATTATTTTACTTTTAGAATTGTGTGTATTGTTGTGAATTGTTAGATACTACTGCCCTGTTGGAGCTAGGAACACAAGCATTTTGCTACACCCGCAATAACATCTGCTAAATATGTTTATGTGAACAATAAAACTGTATTTTATTTGATGGCTTTGGAAAATTTCACATGAGAAAACATGTGACATTTCACATGTGAAATCAAGTGAAAACGTGTTTTTGGAACACTTCATGTGACATTTCACTTTTGAAAACGTGTTTTTGGAACACATTACATGTGGCATTTCACATGTGAAAATATGTGTTTTTGAAACTTCACGTGATCACATTTTCACATGTGCAATTGCTTGTGTTATCGGTGTTCAGCTAAAGTATGACCCAACCTGGGATTTCAACTCACAATCTCTGGATTTAAAGTACACTGACTTTTCTGCTGCACCACAATGTCTGTAGTATTCCCATACACATTCATTACCTCTTTTGCCCTTAGCAAAAGAGTGCCATCTGCGCTGCTATTTTAGTTAAGTTATTCTGACTATTCTCTCATCGTTGATTTTGATTTCAGGGTTTTCTGTATAGTTGTCTAATATTGATGTGGCATATTATTCTATTTCAATGTTACTCCTGAATCTCCTGAAAACGAAAGGTTGCTAGATCAAATCCCCGAGCTGACAAGGTAAAAATCTGTCGTTCTGCCCCTGAACAAGGCAGTTAACCCACTGTTCCTAGGCAATTCATTGAAAATAAGAATTTGTTCTTAACTGACTTGCCTCGTTAAATCAAGGTAAAATAAAAAAAATTGAGTGTATTTTTTTATAAAGCTGAGATTTACTTTGAAGTCCAAAGTGTAAGAATACAGGTGAAATGGTTTTTATGGATTTTATGTTTTTTTAATGGTTTTTATGGTTTTTCCATAAGTCTCTCTTCTCTCTCTCTTCTCCCCCAACCCTTCACATTACCCTCTCCTCTCACGTCTTTTGACACTAAGGGAACACACTATAATCAGTCACACACACTAGACAAGTGCCTGCCAATCAGTCCCAAGTGCTTTTGACATATCCTCAGTGCAGATATCCTCAGTGCTAAAACTACGGGACCACTCATTCACGCGCCCAATTCCATATCGCTCTGTCTTTTTCTCCATCTTCCCTTCCACTTCTCAGCCCAGCAACACAAACACACTTCTGTAATTCAGCCACACAAACACACACACACACACACACACACACACACACACACACACACACACACACACACACACACACACACACACACACACACACACACACACACACACACACACACACACACACACACACACACACACACACACACACACACACACACACACAGATAGATAGATTAAAGGGTCTCCAAAGACAGCTCTTCAGACAAACACATTTACAAACTAATCCTATTAAACTGAGAAAAGGCTTTCTCTTCTCTTTCTCCCTCCATCCCTCTCTCTCCATCCGCTGACTGTCAATGCCAGTCAATTAGTCAATTAGTTTGAAAGGGCTTTCCCATCCCTCTCTCTATCCCTCTCTCTATCCATCAGTCAATACTCCTCCATCCATCTCTCTTTCTCTATCTCCCTTCATTCGCTAGCTGTCAGTCAATAGCCGATCTCGGCTCCACTCAAATTCTAATTCAAACCCAAACCAGCTTTACTGCCATAATTTCCATTCAAGATACAGCCTGAAGCAGTTAATCATTGAAAAATTACAGGATGTCAGGTTTCATTTGGTCTGAAGTTTTAAGGATAACACACATTGTTTGTGGCCGCTCTATCATTTCTCTGTTCTATCCCTTTTCTCTCCAACCTACTCTAACTCTGTTAATACTTACTTGTTTCTTTGTCTCTCTATCACACATCTCCCGCTCATACCCTCCTCTCCTGTCACTTTTTTTTCCTCCATCACTCTTTCTTTTTTCTATCCATTGCTCCATCCTCCTCCCAGCCTCCCGGTGTTCAGGACATCGACTCACGGCTGTGTGTGTGTGTAAGGGTTTCCGTTATCCGGAAATAGATGGCTTTTGGTCAATAAAACAAATGAAAAACCGATAAATAAAACAGTTGATATATGTTTGGTGTTGTCGATGTTTGATGGTGTGAAACTTGGGGAATAGCTCTCAGATTAGCCAGTGCTATCATGTGGAGCAGTGTTCAGCTGTAGGCCTTGTATAGTCAGCTAACTAGTTGGTTGTTTTGTCTTGTGTCCACCGAAGTAATTCATATGGAAACGACTGGAGCTGCTTGTTATATCTAGCTAGCTAACTAGTTAACTAGCTAGCTAAATGTCAGGTTTGTCTGTCAGGCTAGCTAGCTCGAAAAGTTGAGACTAAATGTGTGCTGCGCTCATGAAACATCAAGCTGTCACTTTCACTACAAAACATTAGCCGTACAGACAACCAGCTAGCTAAGTAGCCACGAAATAGAGATTAGAGTCATTTGTGTTTATCTGCTGGACTCAGGTTATGGTTTTTCATGTTTGGTAGTTACAGATATTCATAGGCTGTACATTACCTCGTTTACCTATTATTTGAAAGCTTGCTTAGCTGTTGTGTTATGGTAGAAACCTGCGCAGTAGAGCTCAAATGATATTGAGTTGCAGTGATATTTGTTTACATAGCCATCTAACAAGTTGCTTGTTTTGTCCTGTTTCTAACAGTGCTATTCAGTTGGAAAGTGTCCCAGCTTTGTAACTAATCAGCTAACATGATCTAACTCTGTAGTTGTCTGTTAGGCAAGAAAACGAGAGTTGAGTGGAGGCGGCAACATTGTGCTTTGCTCGCGACTCTGTCACTTGATCGTCTCACTGCCCCCCCCCCCCCACCCCCCCCCACCCCCCCCTCCCCACACTCTACAAAGGCAACCAGCTAACTAAGTGTGTGTACCATATATAACCTTTACAGTTATAATCTAACCCTGCTGGTGATATATGAACATATTTATGAAAGTATTTTTGTGTGCTCTATCCTGTATGATTATCCATCAGTCTGACAAACGTATATGCACACAATGAACTGAGAAACAATCTGGCCACTAAGGGCTTTAGAAAATCATTTTTGATTGATTGAATGAAAGTGCTGTATACCTTTAAGGTGATACTGTGTGTGTGTGTGTGTGTGTGTGTGTGTGTGTGTGTGTGTGTGTGTGTGTGTGTGTGTGTGTGTGTGTGTGTGTAATGGGCTTTGATTGATTGATTGAAAGTGCTGTATAGCATCATGATTTAGTTTAGTTTATTAGGATTCCCATTAGCTATTGCACATGCAGCCTCTACTCTTCCTGGGCTACCACATGATTATACTGTGTGTGTGATTTTAATTTACCGGACATCCATATTCATTGGGTGCGTAGCGCATTAGAGCGTCCGCCCAGAGTGCTCAAAATCACATTTACAGTATTGTAATTCATTTGAACAGAAGAGAAATTAGCCTGTATAGTTGTAATAAAATAAAGTAGAACGATGTTCTTATACCAACATGACAGGGCTTATTGATAAGCAAAACAATGCCAGTTGTGTCTTCCTTTCTGCTATAAATCATGAATGAATATAATTTGAAAAAATAACAAAGCATGGCTGTCTACAAAAACCAGAGCCGGCCGGTCATGGCTAGAAAGGATCCAGCTTTTGTCACATTAACATCAGATGTATTCTTCTCACTTTGCTTGGTGAGGTAGATTGCATTCCCTTGGCAGCAAGAGCCTCTCGGTGGATGCTGCAGTGTACCCAAGTGGCATCGGGAGCAACTGCTTGCACACGCGTTACCCCTCCACTATGTCTCCCTTTCATGGCTTTTGCGCCATCAGTACAGATACCAACACATCTTGACCATCAAAGTCCATTTGATGTCACAAAGCTGTCCAGTACTTTAAAAATATCCTCTCCTGTTGTCCTGGTTTCCAGTGGTTTGCAGAAGAGGATGTCTTCCTTAATTGCCCCCCCATAAACGTAACAGACATATACCAGGAGCTGGTTGACTCATCCAGCTGTAACACACAGAATTCACTGGCTTGCATGTGAAGCAGTAATTGTTTAAAAACATCTCCTGCCATGTCACTGATGCGTCATGGAACAGTGTTGTTTGATGAAGTAATTGTCTGTATAGTTTTTTGGGCCTTTTACCACAGCAGTTCCCCAGCCATATCTGCGGCAGCAGGAAGAATTAAGCCCTCCACAATAGTATGGGGCTTGCCTGTCCTAGCCACTTGGTAGCTCACCATATAAGATGCTTCTAGCCCCTTCTTATTAATGGTATCTGTTGCTTTTATGTCTTACTACTTGAAAGTCGCCTTAATTCTCGCTCAAAAAACTCCTATGGTTTATTTTTCAAATTGGCATGTTTTGTTTCTTAATGTCTGCGCAAGAGTGAAGGTTTCATCGAGTTGTGAGATAGTACTTTTGCACAAATAACACACTGTGGCTGAGGAAACGCACTACTCCCAATATAAGTGAACCTCAAATCAATGACCCAAACTGCTACAGACCTAATCAAAATATATTTTATATTTGAGATTATTCAAAGTAGCCACCTTTTGCCTTGATGACAGCTTTGCACTCTGGGCATTCTCTCAACCAGCTTCATGAGGAATGCTTTTCCAACAGTCTTGAAGTAATGGCCACATATGCTGAGCACTTGTTGGCTGGTTTTCCTTCACTCTGCGGTTCAACTCATCTCAATTGGGTTGAGGTCGGGTGATTGTGGAGCCAGGTCATCTGATGCAGCACTCCTATCACTCTCCTTGGTCAAATTGCCCTTATCCCTCTTCAATAGCTCAAAAACAAAGCCTGCCATGACTATGACAATTATATATTCTGAATCAAAATCCACAATTTAAAAAAAATAATCACCATGAACCCATAGGCTGCATGACATGCCATTTAGAATAGATTCCCTTGCATGATCCACTACGTAGGCTTTCTATTCCAATGCTGCTGCCGAGAGATAAAATATTGTGATAAACCCAATGCCATAATACTGCAGTGAAAAATATCAAGGGACAGCCAATTCAGCTCCTCGCAAATACGTTGAAATTACATAATCTACTCTAGATTTCTACATTCCAATCTGGGCAAACACGCCACAGTGAATCCCATGCATTCACCTCATTAACTGTGACATTAGAACACTCAATTCTGCACGAGTGAGCCGGTAAACTGTAAAGCCATGGAGGTCTCCCTCTCTCTCCCATCCCCGAGCCTCCCTCCCTCCCGCCACCGGTGGCTGATATCGAAGCACAAGTCAGAGCCAGTGAGCTTTCACTCTTTGATGAATATGCTTGAATTTGCATAAAGGTCTATGCCTGCCCATCACAATAAAAATGACAGTTGTGATTTACATACGGGTGAATGAGCCCTGCAACAGAAATTGAATAGGTATCAATTTATAATTCTGCCTGGTGGGCTTGCTGAGGGAGAAAATGGATAGGTTTGGCGCTCTGTGTCTCTTTCTGTCATCCAACATAATCTAATCTCATTTACATTTACATTTAAGTCATTTAGCAGACGCTCTTATCCAGAGCGACTTACAAATTGGTGCATTCACCTAATGACATCCAGTGGAGCAGCCACTTTACAATAGTGCATCTAAATCTTTTAAGGGGGGGGGGGGGGGGGGCAGAAGGATTGCTTTATCCTATCCTAGGTATTCCTTGAAGAGGTGGGGTTTCAGGTGTCTCCGGAAGGTGGTGATTGACTCCGCTGTCCTGGCGTCGTGAGGGAGTTTGTTCCACCATTGGGGTGCCAGAGCAGCGAACAGTTAGAGCTCCATTCATATAGCGAACCTCACTAAAAACACACACCAAGGCAGGTAGAGTATGGGTAAGATTTTCTTATTTGAAGTCCCATGTAAACAGGTGTATTTACATTTTTGGAATAGCTCATAGCTGGCTGAGCGAGGGGACAAATAGAAGTGTTCTAGGGTTCTAGACATGGAATGCTCGGTGTCGGGTTCCTTCTGCTCCACATTTTTTAATAGCTCTAGCTGCCTTAGATGAGGTTAAAAAATATATATATTGGATATTCGGTGGATACTCGGTTTTCTCCTGTCAAAAGCTATTGAACCAAGAATGCCATGACTATAAAAAGTTTATTTTCTGAATGAGGGGTGGATGGAGAACAATCCACATCTTTAAAAAAATATGTATATATGTATAACAATATATATATATATATATGAAACAAATTCAATCTACGATAGCTCTCAAACAAAGTCTGCCATGACTATGAAAGTGATGTATTCTGAATCTGGGAAGGATGGTGAAAACGCAACGCCTTTTTTTAATGTTTATTTTTTGGGGTGGGCCTAATTTTTTTTATTAATTTTTTTCTTCTGGTTTCAGTCCTCAATAGCTATTAAACCAAGCATACCATGACTGTGAAAATTATATATTCTGAATAAGGGGAGGATCGAGAAAAATACATGCATTGGTTTGGTAGAACTTATTTAGAACATATTCTGGATTTCAATCTTTAATACATGTTAAACAAAGTGTGCCATGACTATGAAAATAATATATTCTGAATCGAAATCCAAGCTTTAAAAAAAAAAAAAAAGAATCACGACATGTCATTTAGAATAGATTCCCCTGCATGATCCACTACGTATGATTTCTATTTTGTGGAGGCTGTGCGTTTTTCTGGGTAAGTCTCTATTAGCTTTGCACACCTGGATTGAACAAAATTTGCACATGATTCTTTTTTAAGCTCTTCAAGCTCTAACAAGTTGATTGTTAATCATTGCTAGACAGCAATTTTCAAGTCTTGCCATAGATTTTCAAGACGATTTCAGTCAAAACAGTAACAAGGCCGCTCAGGAACATTCAATATCGTCTTAGTAAGCACGCCCAGGAAATATTTTGCCTTGTTTTTAAGAGATGGATACACTCAACAAGAGAGCCAAGTAAATGGTTAGGTTTGTGAAGGGTCATCAAGTTATAGTAGCAATCTACCTCACCAAGCAAAGTGAGAAGAATAAGAGCACCACATTGAAGCTGCCCAGCAGCACCCGTTGGGGTGGTGTTGTCATCATGTTTGACAGTCTCCTGGGGGGGAAGGAGTCTCTCCAATAAATGGCCATATCACAGTCTGCTGAAACGGACAGCCCCATCAAGAGGATCCTCCCGGATGATGTATTTTGGGAGAGAGTGGTAAGCAGCCTGAAACTCCTGAAAATAGCAGTAGCCATTGCACGGACTGAGGGAGACAATGCCATCCTGTCTGATGTTCAGACTCTGCTTGCAGATGTAAGAAAATAAATCTGTACTGCCCTTCCCACTTCACTGTTGTTCCAAGCAGAGGAAACTGCAGATCTGAAATACATCAAAAAACGTGAAGACTTCTGCCTGAAGCCTATACACGCCGCAGTGTACATGTTGGACCTCAAGTATGCTGGCAAGAGCATCCTGTCTGGTGCAGAGATCAACAAGGCCTATGGTGTCATCACTACCTTGGCCTGAATGAGGGCTACGTAAGGGCTATTTGACCAAGAAGGAGAGTAATCGAGTGCTGCATCAGATCACCTGGCCTCCACAATCACGCAACCTCAACCTAATTGAGATGGTTTGGGATGAGGTGGACCACAGAGTGAAGGAAAAGCAGCCAACAAGTGCTCAGCATATGTGGGAACTCTGACTGTTGGAAAAGCCTGTTGGAAGACTGTTGGAAAAGCATTCCAGGTGAAGCTGGTTGAGAGAATGCCAAGAGTGTGCAAAGCTGTCTTCAAGGCAAAGGGTGGCTACTTTGAAGAATCTAAAATATATTTTGATTTGTTTAATACTTTTTCGGTTACTACATTATTCCATATGTTATTTCATAGTTGTGATGTCTTCACTATTATTCTACAATGTAGAAAATAGTAAAAAAAAAAAATAAAGAAACCCCCTTGAATGAGTAAGTGCATCCAAACTTTTGACTGGTACTGTATATATAATTCCACTTTGACATTACGGGGTATTGTGTGTAGGCCAGTGACACAAAATCTCTATTCAATCCATTTTAAATTCAAGCTGTAATGCAAAACAAATGTGGAACAGCACTGTAAATTCTGAATCAGGTGAGGATGAAGATAAGTCCTTGTCCTTTTTTTTGTAGAATTTGTATTTTGGGGGAGATTTCAATATTTCTTAAACAACAACTCATAGGATGATCAGGATTCTTCCGATTATATAATTTCCATAGTCATAGCAAGCTTTGTTGAAAATTAAAAACAAATTTGGGATTTCAAAGGTGTGGCTTGTTCTCCATCCACCCCTCCTTCAGAATATAAATATGTTCATAGTCATGGCATGCTTGGTTCAATAGCGATTGACAAGATAAAACCGAATAACCACCGAATATCCAATATAAAACACATTTTACCTCGGTGCTGCATCCATCACGTCTCGGGGTGGCTGACTAGACATCGAAATGCTGAGATTTAGATAGCTAGCCCTGCATAAATACCCATCATATCGGTGTAATAACAAACCCACAAATGCGTAATAACACAATTTTCACTTGCTATGGTTTCGGAGAAAGCATATCAAAGTCAAAACAGCCTGTAGGTGCTTGTGTTGCCAGATGAGATTCAAGGCTGAGGGAAAAGACAGGTGCATTCAATCACCGGGATACAACACCCTCACACAGAAACAGATGCGGCTCGTGCCGCTGGATCTTGAGTTACAGACACCGAAGGGATTGACAGGAAAAAGTCATCGAGTTACCCGGTAAAGATGACAACGGGAGTAACATTAAGTTACCACATAAACGAATAAACTGACCGAGAGGCAAGATAGCTCAAATCATTGCCCGGTAACGTTAGCTAGCGAAGAAAAACGACCAGCAATCATGGCTAAACTCGCCAACGAAGAAGCATCGCTAAGAAATACATTTCCTTGGACACACCAGCGATTTTAGAATATAAATAGTTTGGCTTACCTCTCTGCCATTTTTCCGGTCGCTCCCAATTAATATCCGTTAGTAATAATCCCCACAACGTTACCCATGTTGCCGAAATCGCTGTCGCCGCAGTCAGCGAACTGGTCGCACTCTCTTGGATGGAATATCATGCACGCACTCTCTCCTAGAACGAATTGCTTGCATCTCCGCTTCTTCGTCACTGACCTGACGTCACGTAGTTTCAACATAGGGCGCACGAACTGTATTTCCATGGCAGCACATTAACGCCATGATCCCGAGCATAGAAATTCATATTAGATTGCACCAACAACAATAAAGGTCGAGACCTCTTGGCAGCTGTAGTGCTCAAGTAAAACCCTCCCAACAAAATACAAAATTCATTCATTCAACTTTCATCCATAGGCTTACTCCTGCAAGTAGCCTAGTGGTTATATCGTTGGGGCAGTAACCATAAAGGTTGCTAGATCGAATCCCCGAGCTGACAAGGTAAATATATGTCTTTCTGCCCCTGAACACTGTTCCTAGGCCGTCATTGTAAATAAGAATTTGTTCTTAACTAATTTCCCTAGTTAAATAAAGAAAAATGCCTGACTATTAGGTCGACTCTCCCACTGAAGACGACGTTCACATTTTTGAAAGATAATTTGGAGGTTTCTAGAAAGTTAGACTTCCTATCTGAAATAATATTTCCCCCCTTTGGAAGTTTGATTGGTGAGGGCCCCGGGGGTACCTCAATTTGATATACTACATGAATTTGTTCTCAGCTCTGAGAGTGTTAGAAACAGAGTGCTCAGCTGTGGGCTGGAGTGCTAACCATATCAATCAATGGGTGCTAATGATGGGCATCTGCTGCTATGTGTCTGAAGCCCGAAGAGTGTGAAAGCAGCGCTCTCTAGTGCTCATGTGGGTTACAGCCAACTCCACAGCCCTGATTGCCAAGTGCAATTTGCTTCTCCCCCCAGTGCTCTTCATGTCTCATATTCAGGGTTGGGGAGAAACTGATTACATGTACTCTGATTACAAAAACCTGTAACTGTAGACAAACCAGCAAAAATATTCTAATCAGATTACAAATATTTTCAAAAAACTAGATGATTACTTCTGTAATTATTTATAAAATTCAGAAATGATGTTTGCAGAAAAAATACATTATGACACCTTTCTGTTTTCTCAATGACATTCAATTCAGCATTGAAAAAGGTGCTATTTTAAGTTTGTTCCACCTGTGAGTCTGACCACCAGTCAGAGACCACTATAATGACACACCAAATGCGTTTGATGGATCATTTGTCTTCTTCTAATGCCTCTTAAGGGGAAAGTAATTCAAAAGTAATCCAAATGTTACTGATTACAATTTTGGAAAAGGTAACTAATAACTGTAACGGATTAGTTTTAGAAAGTAACCTACCCTGCTCAAAATTTGACATGACAAAATATCATATTAAATGGAGTGTCTCGGGTTTAGGTACAGAATAATACGAAATACTCTGAGACCAGGTTTCTTGCCTTCACATTGGCACATTTTGTTGTAGTCAGTGTTGGGTCCCCCAGCCACACTGTCTGTGTTTCCACTGAGCCTTCTCGCCAGGATCCTGAATCATCCCACAGATATTCTCCTTCTCAAATCCGCACAAGTCCAAGGACGTTAAGGATGTTGCTGTAGAGAGAGAGATAGAGGGGTTGAAAGAGAGGGGAAGTCAGCATTTTCTTTATAAATGGTGAAAATCATTATGATATATAAAAAAAAAATGTTTACATAACTGCTCAGTAAATAATCTAGAATATTAACTTGCTGTACAAAACTTCTCTTATCACCTTTATTAGATGGCTTGATTAGTACAAGTAAAGTAAAATCCCTAACCAAAGGTGAGTCTGACTATGACCCCTGAGTTGATTGAATAAATGATTGATCATCTGACTGATTGATACCTCCACACAGAGATACTGTCTATACAAACAATCACGTTGCGCTTCAGAAGGTCACTGTCGCTGAACTGGGCAATCACATCCATGAAGCTTGGTATTTTAGTAATGATGGAGGTCTCTGAGTTGATGTTGAAGGCTATTGTACTGTAGTGCATCAGAGCCGTAGTCATAGGGCACCTTCAGAGCACTAGACACTGACTCGCCTTGGACGAGGAAGTTGTCTTTGCCTAAAAACGGAAATAATACTGTTTAGTCAATTAAATTGATTTAAAAAGTACATTTAGTTTGTGACACACTCAGATTAATACAGACAGTTAGACTATAAGAAAAGAATCTTAAACATACAATAAACTAAAACATGGTGGTGATATATCAGTGCCTTAAGAAAATATTCACAGCTTGACTTTTTCCACATTTTGTTCTGTTACAGACTGAATTTAAAAATGATTAAATTGAGTTTTTTTGTCCTTGGCTTACACGCAAAATCCAATAATGTCAAAGTAGAATGTTTACAAATTAATTACAAATGAAAGCTGAAATGTCTTGAGACAATAAGTATTCAATCCTTTTGTTATGACAAAGCTAAATAAGTTCAGGAGTAAAAATGTGCTTAAAAAGGTCACATAAATTTCATGGACTCACTGTGTGCAATAGTGTTTAACATGATTTTTGAATGACTACCTCATCTCTATACCCCACACACAATAATCTATATACCCCACACACAATAATCTGTATACCCCACACACAATAATCTGTATACCCCACATACAATAATCTGTAAAGTCCCCCAGTCGAGCAGTGAATTTCAAACACAGATTCAACCAGTGAAATTTTCCAATGCCTCACAGAGGGCCCCTATTGGTAATACAAATAATAAATAAATAAAGGAGACATTGAATAACTCTTAGAGCTGGTGAAGGTATTAATTACACTTTGTATGGTGTATCAGTACACACAGTCACTACAAAGATACAGGCGTCCTTCCTAACTCAGTTGCCGGAGAGAAAAGGAAACCACTCAGGGATTTCACAATGAGTGTCACGACTTCCGCCGAAGTCAGTCCCTCTCCTTGTTCGGGCGGTGTTCGGCGGCCATCACTGATCCATTTTTCATTTTCCATTGGTTTTGTCTTGTCTTCCTTCACACCTGGTTCCAATCCCATCAATTACATGTTGTGTATTTAACCCTCTGTTTCCCCTCATGTACTTGTCGGAGATTGTTTTGTTTGTATGTGATGTGCTATTTAGTGTTGGTGTGCGGCGGGTTTTGTACCCACGTTGTTATTTTGGTTGTTTTGGAGTTTGGTCAGCATTTATTAAATAACTTTGTTTATACCAAGTTCATTCTCCTGCGCCTGACATCACTGCCACCAACACGCATCCCTTAAAACGAGACCAATGGTGACTTTAAAACATTTACAGATTTTAATGGCTGTGATAGGAGAAAACTGAGGATGGATCAACAACATTGCAGTTACTCCACAATACTAACCTAAATGACAGAGTGAAAAGGAGGGACTCTGTCCAGAACAAAAATATTCCGAAACATGCATCATGTTTGCAACAAGGCACTAAAGTAATATTACAACACATTTCACAAAAGCAATTAGCTTTGTCCTGAACACAAAGTGTTATATTTGGGGCAAATACAACACATTACTGAGTACCGCTTTACATATTTTCAAGCATAGTGGTGGTTGCATCATGTTATGGGTATGCTTGTAATCGTTAAGGACTGTGGAGTTTCAGGATAAAAGAAAAATCTAAGCACAGGCAAAATCCTAGAGGAAACCCTGGATCAGTCTGCTTTCCACAAGACACTGGGAGATTAATTCACTTTTCAGCAAGTCAACAAACTAAAACACAGGGCCAAATCTACACTGGAGTTGCTGACCAAGAAGACAGTGAATGTTCCTGAGTGGCCGAGTTACAGTTCTGACTTAAATCTATATGAAAATCACAAGACCTGAAAATGGTTGTCTGGTAATGATCAACAACCAAATTGACAGAGCTTGAGGAATATTGACAAGAATAAATGGCAAATGTTGCACAATCCAGGTGTGGAAAGATCTTAGAGACTTACCCAGAAAGACTCACAGCTGTAATCACTGCCAAAAGTGTTTCTACAAAGTATTGACTCAGGGGTGTGAATACCTATGTCAATTAGATTTCTCTATTTCTTTTCAATACATTTGCAAACATTCCAAAAACATGTTTTCACTTTATCATTATAGGGTATTGTGTGTAGATAGATGAGAAAAATAATCAATTGAATCCATTTCTAATTCATGCTGTAACAACAAAATGTGAAATAAGTCAAGGGGTATAAATACTTTCTGAAGGCACTGTATATGGTTGATTTACTATTGATTTGTTGATTGATTGCTACCTTCTTCGATGTGGTCCCACATGATGTTGCCATAGTAATCTCGGTCGGCTCTAGACTCCTCGTAACAGAAGTCCAGAGCATACATAAACTCATGATCAACCGATGCGAGACAGTCACAGTTACAACCAATGGACAACCTTCCACACCTGCCGGTTACCTACTGAGGAGGAGAGAGAGAGAAATAAATAACAAGAATGAGATATATAAAGGGATGGAAAATGGTGTGATAAAGTGTTGAAGAATAAACAGAAATAATTTATAATTGTTAGAAAATGTGTTGGCTTCTGACACTGGGGTATGTGTGTGCGTGTGTGTGTGTCTGTGATCTCACCCGATGCCGTGGTACGTAGTTGATGCATGTCTTCAGTCTGGACTGCTCAAAGGCTTTCAGAATCACCCCCTTAGCATTTACAGTATGTCTACACACACACACACAGGAAGAGAGACAGATAAATAGTACATTTAAAAAATGTTTTGTAACAATGATTTACATTTCTTTAAGCGCAATAATTCTCACCCAGGCTCTCCTCCAGGTAGAAGGGTACTGTCTGAGGCCAGCGATACTGCTCTCCTAGAATGGTGTTTCTGCTGTCAGTTTAAACAGAGAGAATCAAACACTCTCAATCAGAGAACGGCAGGCAGGCTCAGGGCAGGCAGAATGGTCAAAACCGGGAAACCAGGAACTAGACAAACACTGCCACAAGGGGAAACTGCTGGTAGCCTTGACAAACAAAAATGAACTGGCAACAGACAAACAGAGAACACAGGTATAAATACACTGGGGATAATGGGGAAGATGGGCGACACCTGGAGGGGGTGGAGACAAGCACAAAGACAGGTAAAACAGATCAGGGTGTGACAGACACAACAACTTTCGTGAATACTGGTGACCATATATTATTAGCAGGCTATGTGAAATCCATATCATTCTTCAAGCAAAAGTAAAGATGACCTGTCAAACTCACCTACTCTATCACAATATCACCCTCCAACAAGTCCAACCCTGCCTCTGCAATTGAACACACTACACTCGTAGAAAAAAAGTTTTCCAAAGAGGTTCTTCAGCTGTTCCCATTGGAGAACCCTTTTTGGTTCCAGATAGAACCCTTTTTTGTTCTAGGTAAAACCCTTTTTGTCACGTTCCTGACCTGTTTTCCTTGTTTTTGTATGTGTTTAGTTGGTCAGGGCGTGAGTTGGGGTGGGCATTCTATGTTATGTGTTTCTATGTTTAGGTTATTTGTCTATTGGCCTGATATGGTTCTCAATCAGGGACAGGTGTTTTACGTTTCATCTGATTGAGAACCATATTTAGGTAGGCTGTTCTCACTGTTTGTTTGTGGGTGATTGTTCCTGTGTCTGTGGCACCACACGGGACTGTTTCGTGTTCGTTCGCTCGTTTGGTTAGTCTGTTCCTGTTCTTCGTGTTATATTGTAAGTTCTCAAGTTCAGGTCTGTCTACGTCGTTTGTTGTTTTCTCGTGTTCGTCTTTGCTTTAATAAATCTTCATTATGTCTTCATACAACGCTGCGTTTTGGTCCAATCCCTACTCCTCCTCTTCAGGCGAAGAGGAGGAGAGAAACCGTTACACTTTTAGGTTCCATGTAGAACCCTCTGTGGAAAGAGTACAAGATGGAACACAAAAGGGATCTACCTGGAACCAAAAGAGTTCTACCTGGAACCATAAAGGATTCTTCAAAGGTTTCTTATATGGAGACAGCCAAAGAACCCTGTTAGGGTCTAGATAGCACCTTTTTCTCTAAGAGTGTAGCGTTAGACAATCCGCACACAGAAATACTGTCCATACACACAATCATGTTATAAAGTTTTAACAAACCTTTATTGATGTCAAATATGTCCCAGTTGTGTCCTTCATCTACATCTATCTCTGCAAAATTGCTTGACATTATTACCACAACAATGAGTCATGGTTATGAATAAAAACAATAAGAGGTTTCACTCACCTGTATCCCCTGTGAGCTGGGATGTTGCTGACTACTGCAGGAAATAAACAATCAAGAAAACAGCTGAACAAAAAGAAAAAAATGTATACAGTGCTTTCGGAAAGTATTCAGACCCCTTGACTTTTTCAACCTTTTCTTATGTTACAGCCTTATTCAAAAATGGATTAAATAAAAAATTGTTCTCATCAATCTACACACAATACCACATAATGAAAAAGCGATTTTTACCAAATGTATTAAACGACAGAAATACCTTATTTACATAACTATTCAGACCCTTTGCCATGAAAATCGAAATTGAGGTCAGGTGCATCCTGTTTCCATTGATCATCCTTGAGATGTTTCTACAACATGATTGGAGTCCACATGTGGTACATTCAATTGATTGGACATGATTTGGACAGGCACACACCTTCTCTACATAAGGTTCAACAGTTGGAAGTGCATGTCAGAGCAAAAACCAAGCCATAAGGTTGAAGGAATTGTCCGTAACGCTCCGAGACAGGACTGTCGATGCACAGATCTGGAAGGGTACCAAAAAATGAAGGACACAACTGGGACATCTTTGACATCAATAAAGGTTGTTCCCAAGAACACAGTGACCTTCATCATTCTTAAATGGAAGAAGTTTGGAACCACCAAGCTGGCCACCTGGCCAAAATGGTCTATTGGGGGAGAATAACCTTGGTCAGGGAGGTGACCAAGAACCCGATGGTCACGCTGACAGAGCTCCAGAGGTCCTCTGTGGAGATGGGAGAACCTTCTAGAAGGACGACCATCTCTGCAGCACTCCACCAATCAGGCCTTTATGGTAGAGTGGCCAGACGGAAGCCCCTCCTCAGTAAAGGACACATGACAGCCCACTTGGAGTTTTCCAAAAGGCACCTAAAAGACTCTCAGACCATGAGAAACAAGATTCTCTGGTCTGATGAAATCAAGATTGAATTTTTTATTTATTTATTTCACCTTTATTTAACCAGGTAGGCAAATTGAGAACACGTTCTCATTTACAATTGCGACCTGGCCAAGATAAAGCAAAGCAGTTCGGCACATACAACAACACATAGTTACACATGGAGTAAAACAAACATACAGTCAATAATACAGTGAAAAATAAGTCTATATACAATATGAGCAAGTGAGGTGAGACAAGGGAGGTGAAGGCAAACAAAATATATATATAAATAAATAAAATTATAAAAAGGCCATGGCGGTGAAGTAAATACAATATAGCAAGTAAAAAAAACACTGGAATGGTTGGTTTGCAGTGGAAGAAGGTGCAAAGTAGAGATAGAAATAATGGGGTGCAAAGGAGCAAAATAAATAAATACAGTAGGTAAAGAGGTAGTTGTTTGGGCTAAATTATAGATGGGCTATGTACAGGTGCAGTAATCTATGAGCTGCTCTGACAGCTGGTGCTTAAAGCTAGTGAGGGAGATAAGTGTTTCCAGTTTCAGAGATTTTTGTAGTTCGTTCCAGTCATTGGCAGCAGAGAACTGTAAGGAGAGGCGGCCAAAGGAAGAATTGGTTTTGGGGGTGACCAGAGAGATATACCTGCTGGAGCGCGTGCTACGGGTGGGCGTTGCTATGGTGACCAGCGAGCTGAGATAAGGGATGCCAAGCGTCACGTCTGGAGGAAACCTGGCACCATCCCTACGGTGATGCATGGTGGTTGCAGTATCATGCTGTAGGGATATTTTTCAGCAGCAGGGACTGTGAGACTACTCAGAATGGAGGGAAAGATGAACAGAGCAAAGTACAGAGAGATCCTTGATGAAAACCTGCTCCGGAGTGCTCAGGACCTCGGACTGGGGTGAAGGTTCAGTTTCCAACAGAAGAACGACCCTAAGCGCACAACCAAGACAACGCAGGAGTGGCTTCGGGGACAAGTCTCTGAATGTCCTTGAGAGGCCGGACTCTCTGAAGAGACCTAAAATAGCTGTGCAGTGACGCTCCCCATCCAACCTGACAAAGCTTGAGAGGATCAGAGAAGAATGGGGGAAACTCCCCCAAATACAGGTATGCCAAGTTTGTAGTGTTATACCCAAGAGGACTTGAGGCTGTTGATCAAATGGCTACCCGGACTATTTACATTGACGCATTTTATTATTTATTTATTTGTCTTAATTGTTTTGCACTGACTCCCTTGCAATGGCTCTATACACACTCACTATACTCTACCCCCCCCCCACACACACACACACACACACACACACACACACACACACTACATATGATCACACACACACACATGCATATTGACCCCACACACAGGCACGCATGTACACACACATACAAACACACACACATACACATACTACATATGCTCACACACACAAAATACACACATGCATATTGACACCACACACACACACACACATAGACACACTTTACATATGCTGCTGCTACTTTTTATTATATTTCCTGATTGCCTAGTCACTTTTACCCCTACACACATGTACATACTGTTTTACCTTAAGTACCTCAACTACCTCTTACCCCTGCATATTGACTCGGTACCAGTACTCGGCTCAGTGCTGGTACTCCTTGTATACAGCCTCGTTATTGTTTTATTATTTAGCAAAACTCTGCACTGTTAGGAATGGGCTCGTAAGTAAGCATTTCACTGAAAAGTCGACACCTGTTGTGTGACAACAGTGTGACTAATACAATTTGCATGTGACTAATACAATTTGATCTGATTTGATTTTCATCCATATTGGGTGAACCATTTAGGTTCTGCATTTGCTGTTTGTTTTGTTTGTGTTTCAGATTATTTTGAGACCAATAGAAATGAATGGTATGTAATGTATTGTGTCAGTTTTGCTGTAAATAAGAATAGAATATGTTTCTGAACACTTCTACATTAATGTGGATGCTACAATGATTACAGATAATCCTGAATGCATCGTGAATAATGATGCCCCCCAAAAATGCTAACCTCCCCTGTTATTGTTATGGTGTCTTGGAGGTATGATATTTGTGCGTCTCTAACTTTCTCACTCATCACTCAAATCCAAAGTACAGAGCCAAAATAACAAACAATGTGTCGCTGTCCAAATACTTTTGGAGCTCACTGTATATTCTCTAATCCACCCTCTTGCTGTCTCTCTCTTCTTGTGCTCCCTTCCTCAATATCTCCTTCTTTCTCATTCTCTTTTCCTCCCTTTGTCTCTTTCTCTGTACCTCCTCTTTATCCCCCCTCCTCTTCTCTCTCTCTCCCTCCCCCTTATTTCACCCCCTACACCCTCTATCCCTCTCCTTCTCTCTCTTTCTCTCTCTCTCTATCTTTTTCTTTCTCCCTCCTATCTCCCACCTCTCACTCTCTCTCCCCCTCTCCCTCCCCTCTCTCCCTCCTCTGTCCAACCTCTGTATGTCTGTTGACTCTCTCACTCTCCCCTCCCTACTTTCTCTCCCCTCCTTCACCATCTACTTTTCATTCTCCCCCTTCCTCACTCTCCCCCTTCTCTATCTCTCTCACCGCCCTTCTTTCTACCTCCATTTGACACAATGGTCTTGCAGAGGGAGAGAGAGAGATGAGAGGAGGGAAGAGAGAGAGAATAGAGGTAACAGAGAGACGCAGAGGGGGAATTAGAGAATAGAAACAGAGCAGGAGAGACAGAGAGAGAGACATGTCTGTCTGTCTGTGAGTCTCATCTTTTCATATTTTCCCATTAACTGGAATGTATTGACATAACCGTCAATTGGTTGACACTCATCTTTTCCCATTGAATGGAAATGTATAGACATAAACATCAACCCTGTGACACATGTTTTCCCATTGAATGCAATCTATTGACATACGTATCAGTTGGATGTCACTCATCTTTTTCCATTGACAGCAATGTATTGACATAAGCATCAATTGGTTGACACATCTTTTCCTATTGAATGCAATGTATTGACATAAGCTTCAATAGGTTGACACTCAAATTCTCCCATTGATTGCAAAAGTATTGATATAAGTGTCAACACCGTGACACTAATCTTTTCCCATTGAATGCAAATATATAGACATAAGCATCAATTGGTTGACCCTCATCTTTTCCCATTGACTGTGATGTAAGTCGCTCTGGATAAGAGCGTCTGCTAAATGACTTAAATGTAAAATGTAAATGTAAATGTATTCAAACCAAATCCAATTTAATTTGTCACATGCTTTGTAAACAACAGGTGTGGACTAACAGTGAAATGCTTACGTACGGGCCCTTCGCAAAAAAATGCAGAGAGAAAGAGAATAGAGAAATAATAGAAAAGTAAAAACACGTAATAAAAAAGTAATAATAAATACACAATGAGTAACAATAACTTGGCTATATACAATGGGTACCAGTACTGAGTTGTGCAGGGGTATGAGGTCATTTAGGTAGATATGTACATATAGCCAGAAATAAAGTGACAGATAGTAAACAGTAGCAGCAGCATATGTGATGAGTCAAAAAAGTTAGTGCAACAATGATCAATGCAGATAGTTAAATAGTTAACCAAATAGCTACCTGGACCAACTATTTAGCAGTCTTATGGCTTGGTGGTAGAAGCTGTTCAGAGTCCTGTTGGTCATACTTGATGCATTGGTACTGCTTGCCGTGCGCTATCGGAGAGAACAGTCTATGACTTGGATGGCTGGAGTCTTTGACAATTTTTAGGGCCTTCCTCTGACATCACCTGCTATAGATCGCCTTGCGGTCTGATGCCAAGCAGTTGCCATTGCAAGCGATGATGCAGTTAGTAAAATACTCAGAATAGCGCAGCTGTATAGCTTTTTGAGGATCTGAGAGCCCATGCCAAATCTTTTCAGCCTCCTGTGGAGGAAGAGGCGTTGTCGTGCCCTCTTCATGACTGTGTTGGTGTGTTTAGACAATGATAGATCCTTAGTGATGTGGACACCAAGGAACTCTCGACCCGCTCCACTTCAGCCCCGTCGATGTGAATGGGGGTGTGATCGGCCTTCCGTTTCCTGTAGTCCACGATCAGCTCCTTTATCTTGCTGATGTTGAGGGAGAGGTTGTTGCCTCTGACCTCCTCCCTATAGGCTGTCTCATCATTGTCAGTGATCAGGCCTACCACCGTTGTGTCATTGGCAAACTTAATGATGGTGTTGGAGTCGTAACACGTCCACGCAGTTGTGGGTGAATAGGGAGTACAGAAGGGGACTAAGCACGCACCCCTGAGGGGCCCTTGTGTTGAGGGTAATTGTGGCGGATGTGTTGGTGCCTACCTTCACCACCTGGGGGCATCCTGTCAGGAAGTCCAGGATCCAGTTGCAGAGTGTTCAGTCCCAGGGTCCTTAGCTTAGTGATGAACTTGGAGGAAACTATGGTGCTGAACGCTAAGCTGTAGTCAATGAACAGCATTGTCACTTGGTGTTCCTTTTGTACAATTGAGAAAGAGCAATGTGGAGTGCAATAGAGATTGCGTGATCTGTGGATCTGTTGTGGCGGTACGCAAATTGGAGTGGGTCCAGGGTGTCTGGGATGATGGTGTTGATGTTAGCCATGACTAGCATATCAAAGCATTTCATAGCTACAGATGTGAGTGCTACGGGGCAATAGTCATTTAGACAGGTTACATTGGTGTTATTGGGCACAAGGACTATGGTGGTCCGCTTGAAACATGTACATATTACAGACTGAGTCAGGGAGAGGTTGAAAATGTCAGTGAAGACACTTACCAGCTGGTACATCTGGCCCTGCGGCCTAGTGAATGTTAACCTGTTTAAAGGTCTTATTCACATCGGCTATTGATAGTGTGATCACACAGTCATCCAGAACAGCTGGTGCTCTCACTCATGGTTCAGTATTGCTTGCCACAAAGCGAGCATAGAAGGTATTTAGCTTGTCTGGTAGGCTTGCGTCACTGGGCAGCTTGCGGCTGGTTTACCCTGTGTAATCCATGATAGTTGGCAAGCCCTGCCACATCCGACAAGCTTCAGAGCCGGTGTAGTAGGTTTCGGTTTTAGTCCTATACTGAAGCTTTGCCTGTTTGATGGTTCATAAAGTGTCACATAAGTGTCAGCCTTGTGATGTTCTTTTTTCCCCCATTGAACGCAATGTATTGACAAAAGCGTAAACCCCTGTGACACTCATCTTTTCCTATACATTGCATTCAATTGACATACAGTACCAGTCAAAAGTTAGGACACACCTACTCATTCAAGGGTTTTTCTTTTTTTTCTTTTTACTATTCTCTATTTTGGATTCTTCAAAGTAACCACCCTTTGCCTTGATGACAGCTTTGCACACTCTTGGCATTCTCTCAACCAGTATCAAGCATTTTACTACACTCGCATTACCATCTGCTAACCATGTGTATGTGACCAATACAATTTGATTTGATTTATTTTGATTGATGAGGTAGTCACCTGGAATGCATTTCAATTAACAGGTGCGCCTCGTTAAAAGGGGATTTGTGGAATTTATTACCTTCTTAATGCATTTGAGCCAATCAGTTGTGTTGTGACAAGGTAGGGTAGTAAAAGACCAAGTCCATACTATGGCAAGACCAGCTCAAATAAGCAAAGAGAAACGACAGTCCATCATTACTTTAAGACATGAAGGTCAGTCAATGAGGAACATTTCTTAAAGTGCAGACGCAAAAACCGTCATGCGGCATGATGAAACTGTCTCTCATGAGGACTGCAACAGAAAAGGAATACCCAAAGTTACCTCTGCTGCAGAGGATACATTCATTAGAGTTACCAGCCTCAGAAAATACAGCCCAAATAAATCCTTCACAGGCTTCAAGTAACAGACACATCTCAACATCAACTGTTCAATTGGGTTGAGGAGGAGACTGTGTGAATCAGGCCTTCATGGTCGAATTGCTGCAAAGAAACCACTGCTAAAGGACACCAATAAGAAGAAGAGACTTGCTTGGGCCAAGAAACAAAAGCAATGGAAGTTAGACCAGTGGAAATCTGTCCTTTGGTCTGATTATTCCAAATGTGAGATTTTTGGTTCCAAACGCCGTGTCTTTGTGAGACACAGAGTACGTGGACAGTTGATCTCCACATGTGAAGCATTGAGGAGGAGGTGTGATGGTGTGGGGGTGCTGGTGATTTATTTAGAATTCAAGGCACACTTGACCAGCATGGCTACTACAGCATTCTGCAGCGATACGCCATCCCATCTGGTGTGCGCTTAGTGGGACTATCATTTGTGTTTCAACAGGACAATGAAGGAAAAGCAGCCAACAAGTGCTCAGCATACGTGGGAACGCCTTCAAGACTGTTTGAAAAGCATTCCAGGTGAAGCAGTTGAGAGAATGCCAAGAGTGTGTAAAGCTGTCATCAAGGCAAAGGGGGGCTACTTTGAAGAATATAAAATCTGCAATATATTTTGATTTGTTTAACACTTTTTCGGTTACTACATGATTCTATATGAGTTATTTCATAGTGTTGATGTGTTCACTATTATTCTACAATGTAGAAAATAGCAAAAATAAAGAAAAATCCTGGAATGAGTAGATGTGTCCAAACTTTTGACTGGTACTGTATGCTTCAATTGGTTTACTGTCACGTTCCTGACCTGTTTTCCTTTGTTATGTATTTGTTTTAGTTGGTCAGGGCGTGAGTTGGGTGGGTTGGTCTAGGTTTGTTTTTCTATGTTGGGATTTTTGTGTTTGGCCTGGTATGATTCTCAATCAGAGACAGGTGTGTATCGTTTGTCCCTGATTGAGAGTCATACTAAGGCAGCCAGGGTTTCACTGGTGTTTTGTGGGTGTTTGTTTCCTGTGTCAGTGTTTGGGCCACACAGAACTGTTTTCAGGTTAGTCACGTTTGTAGAGTTTTCGTAATTTGTAGTGTTTGTTGTTTGTTCATTAAAGCATGAATACCTACTACTCCGCATCTTGGTCCAATCCATGCTCCTCCTCGTCTGAGGAGGAGAACGACTACGACAACCTTAACATTTACACATAACACATTTTCTAATTAAATGCAATGTATTGGCATACAGTGTCAACCTTGTGACACTCATCTTTTACCATTGAATGCAATTTATTGACATAAGCATCAATTGGTTGACACTCATATTTTCTCATTGACTACAAATGCATTGACATAGGCATCAGCCTTGTGACGTTCTTCTTTTCCATTGAATGAAATGTATTGACATAAGCATCAACCCCTGTGGCACTCAACTTTTCCTATTGAATACAATGTATTGACATAAGATTCAATTGGTTTAAAAAGATTTTTGGATCGAATGCAATTTATCGACATACAGTGTCAACCCTGTGACATTAATATTTTACCATTGAATGCAATGTATTAATATAAGCATCAATTGGTTGACACTCATCAATTCCCCACTGAATGTGATGCACTGACAAAAGTGTCAAATGGGGCCTGGTCAATTGACATACGCTTCAAGTGGTTGAAACCTAACTTTTGCAAAAATGAAGTTTTTCTATAATATCATGTTGGCAGTCATGGCTCAAAGACTACCTGTAATCACAAACACAATAAAGAGAAGAGAGAGAAGGGGGCAAAGACAGCAGTCCTAAACCACCCCTACTCTGGGTGCAGTGTGTGTGTTTGCTAGGTTTTATACGGAAGCTGAACAAACTGCAACGCTTGCAGGATTGTGAAGATTACATACAATTTATGGT
Source organism: Salvelinus fontinalis (assembly GCF_029448725.1). NCBI lineage: Eukaryota > Metazoa > Chordata > Actinopteri > Salmoniformes > Salmonidae > Salvelinus > Salvelinus fontinalis. Next base: position 31,915,775 of record NC_074669.1, on the reverse strand, counting down.
TCAAAGATCACAAGCTAGCCCAAAGGGAGTTGTCAGCACTTTTTATCAAGCTATCTAGCAAGTTCAACTTGTACATTTTCAGTTGAAACTTTACAGGGTGAGGTCAGGGTACTTTTCATTAAATATATATATTGACTTTCAGACAATGTTCATCTACACTGTAAACTCTATTGCATTTTGTATTTACATTTTTCTAGTAAGTTGAGCTCGGTCAATGAAAAGTAATTATTATTTAAAATGTGTATGTGATGCGGACTCAAAACTTAATGAGAAGTCACATCAACTTAGATTTTGTAAAGTTATGATAACAATTTTTTTTTTCCGAGCATGCTTTATTGCAGGAAAACATTTTGGGAATTGTTTTTAATATCTGTGTTTTGCATGTACTTCGAGTGATCTTATGCTACACAAAGATAAATTACATACATTTTTCTAAACTAATCCAATTACTTAGTTAGATTTTTTTTTGCACCCATTACTAAAATGGCTGTTCCAGTTTAAATTATTTTGGAAATATCCACACACTGTTCTTCACCCTGGCAGTCATTAAAAATGTATCCAAACTCTGACTGGATTCCAATAGGAATTACACATCACTTTGTAAGCCACCACAATGAGAAATCCTGGTTGGAAGATTCCGGGAAATCCTTTAATTAACCAGGATATTTTGAAAATCTGTGTATTTTGGGGAAGTTACAGGAGTTTTGCAACCCTACATGCAGGCATAATGTGGCCTGTAAACTATGAGTTTGGCCAGATATGTAGAGCCGGCTTCATGGCACTTGGCTCAATGCTCAATCTAGCCCTACCAGTGCGGGGAGGTGGAATAACCCGCACCGGGCTATGCACACGTACAGGAGACACCGTGCGCTCTACTGCATAACACGGTGTCTGCCCGTACTCCCGCTCTCCACGGTTAGCCTGAGAAGTGGGCGCAGGTCTCCTACCTGCCCTTGGCCCACTACCTCTTAGCCTCCCCCCAATACATTTTTGGGGTTTCTTCACGGGCTTCCGTGCTAGACGTGTACCTTCATAACTCCGGTCTTGAGCTTGATTCTCCGGCTTCCAGCCATGTCTCCTTGCTGCCTCCTCATATTGCCGCCTCTCTGCTTTCGCTGCCTCCAGCTCAGCTTTGGGACTGCGATATTCTCCCGGCTGTGCCCATGGACCTTTTCCGTCCAATATTTCCTCCCAACTCCAATAATCCTGGCCACTGCTCGAATTCACGCTGCTTGGTTCTGGTAAGGTGGGTAGTTCTGTAACAACTTTCCTCTTCCTCTTCATCTGAAGAGGAGGAGCATGGATTGAACCAAGACGCAGCGTTGTGATAAGACATGATATTTAATAAACAAAACAGAAAACACAACGAACACTTGAATAATTACAAAACAACAACGACATAGACAGACCTGGACATGCGAACTTACATACAACGAAGAACGCACGAACCGGAGAAACAGACTACACAAAAGAACAAACGTACAAACAAACCGAGACAGTCCCGTGTGGCGCGACAAACACAGGCACAGGAGACAACCACCCACAACAAACAAAGTGAAAACACCTACCTTAATATGATTCTCAATCAGAGGAGATGAAAACCACCTGCCTCTAATTGAGAACCATATCAGGTACCCATAAACCAACATAGAAACACAAAACATAGACTACCCACCCAAACTCACGTCCTGACCAACTAACACATACAAAAACTAACAGAAAACAGGTCAGGAACGTGACACACAGAGGATCAATAGTTTATCATTTTTTTTAAATCGTTAGCTGTGGATTGTGTGTAGCACAATAAAAAAGCATAGCCTACAGGCTGGAGCGCGCGGCAAATATGTCAGTGAACAAACAGCATGCAGACAAAACAGGCCTTTCTGGAATATTTTCAAATACAATCATGGGAAAACACAGGCCTTTTATAAAAGGCCACATTTTACCCAGACCCTAGGCTATTACAAATGTTCTCCATGTGTGTAACTTCTGTAAGTCCCTCTACTCGACTGCTCTATGCCACTACACAAATGCAATGCGATATGCACGCAATGCTTTAGGATATTTTTTTCCTCATGCATTCAAGAACCTCAGAGCTCCCCAGGAAGCCCCCTCTCGTGCTCACTTTTTGTTCAGCACCTCCCGATTGACAAATTAAGCATTTGCTGTTAGTCAAGGGGAGCTCATCAACGTTAGCTCCCCACCCACTCAGCCTGTCTTTTCTTATTTCCTGGTAGTTAGCCATGAGAGAAAAAAATAATAATTCTGAAATTTTGAGCATTTCAGTCACTCAAAAGGCTATTTTACATGGGAACCGTTAACCGTTAACAATTCAGAGAGGCATAAGGGAAATTGTAATCTTCTCCTGTCCTAGAGCCCATTTTCCTATCCAATTCCATTGCAAACCAAAATCCTGACTCATGTGCATGGAAATTCCTAATTTCTGTAATCCATAGTGTGAACGCTGCGTGTAACACATTCGGTATCAGGATAAATAAAAAGCAAGGTCTGCTAACTTTCTTTAATTATGTTTAATTACCGCAAGCAATGAATGGCAAATGCAATTTTTGTATATACGGGTTCACTGTATCACCATGCAGGGTAAAGCAGGGAACTGTGGAATGTACTCAAATAGCAGTTCTTATACTATGACAGTTTTAGTTCCAACTCGTTCAGTTGGCCTATCATAGTAGAGGCTGAGCACGGTTTAAACTCTTGCTCCGCCTTTGGGGGCACCCGGACTTGTCCAAGCCCCTTGGCGCTTTCCTTTGTCCACATCTGGTTGCTGGGTAGATTAGCTCCGTCTTGTGTCTCCCCCTTGATTCTTCACTCGAACAATTCCTAATATGGTACTGATCAGTCTCCTAACCCTCCCTGGTTGGCCTAGAGTTATGCACCCCTCCCCTCTCCAGACTGACCACAGCTTTTATGGCCTATGTTGGTCAGTCCTTACACACCTACACACACACCCATCTGTATTGTTTGTGTGTGTGTGTAACAAAACAATATTCATCTTTAAACAATATGCTAACAGGCTCTAGTGCATAAACATAAATCCTAACAATAGGTTGCATTATCAAAGCACGTCTCTTGCCTATGTATGTCAAAATACCTATATAACATTTCCCCCGCTTCTCTGCACTGTCTCATACTTGCTGCCCATATGAGAGCTTCGATAGAGAATGTGTGATCAACAAACAATACGAGAGTAGATATGGATATTTTTTTATACTGAGTTGGTCCCCGTTAAGATAACCTTGATTTTTTTTAAAGGTCACTGTTCATCTCCCCATTATTCATGAGCTGATCTACTATCTAGTAAATTTGGTCATTTTACTTTTGTTTGACTGCCTTTACAAAGTTGGAATTATTGGACAACTCTATACTCGGAGTGCTTCCTGTGCGCTTTCCGTGTTGAGATAGCCTACTACTGAAATGCTGGCAATCAAAGATTGTTACTCTATCATTAGAAAATATCAGTTTAATTTGGTCTGAATTATTGTAATTTTTTCTCCCCAATTGCGATCTTGTCTCTTCGCTGCAACTCCCCAACGGGCTCGGGAAAGGTTATGCGTCCTCCGAAACATGACTCGCCAAACTGGCTACTTAACAACCACCGTTTGGGGAAACACCATAGAGCTGAGGAACGAAGTCAGCCTGCAGGCGCCCGGCGCGACATAAGGAGACACAATGGTTTTAAACGCTTTAAATGGGCACTTCGATTTTGGCACCAGTTAACTAGCTACCTTAAACCAACCCCCTCTGCGAACATGCCTTCTGCGATGTTGGTTACAAGGCGGGATTTATTTAAATTAGGTAAGAGAATAAAACGTGATTTCACAAAAATCACTTAATAATCCCACCTCCATCCTGCCTCCTGATCCAAGTGTTTGACATGGGGACCAGTAACTTTATGATTACACTTTATCAATGTAGCAGAAACAGTAATTTGTCATACTTTAGTAGTCCTACTTTGATCTGGTTTCATCTAAATATCATCAAATTTCATGAAAAACATTATATTGACTGTTCGGGACCTTTAAGAAAAAAAGATAATAAATTGCTGTCAACTGTATTATTATTGAATATTTAATAGTCCCCCATTAGCTTATGTAAGAGTAGGGAACAAATCGACAGCAGAACCAGCAATACACACATAATTGCAAACAAACACACACACGTGCACGTGCAACCACATCCATGTTTTATTAAATACCTTTATTATAGTCAAGTATATACAAAGACATGAAATGGAAAAGTATATCAAAGCTAGTGTCAATATTATAGTTGATAGATTTTATGATAGATTTATCAAAACATTTCTACAGTATGTAACATGTAATGAGTGTTTATTTATTGGCAGCTAGACTAGTTGCAGTAAATTAGATTTCATACACGCAAAAGAAAGAAACATTTGATATTACAATTTTCACAAATGTTAATGTGAGCAGCTTTGGCATCAAAATATTTTGCATATTACTTAGTACACGAATCATGATGACATTGTTATTGCTAAATTGCTAGATTATAAATTATATCAGTCAAAATCATCTTGGATTCCGGTTGGCATCCCGGAGAGACTCAAGGATGGCATATTGCACGTTCAACGTATCGGTTTGATGGATATTCTGTGGACCAAATAAATATATTTTTAGTGTGTGTGTGTGTCTGTGTGTGTGCGCACGTGTATGTCTGTAACCTACCGTGTAGTCCTCGGCATAATAGCAGTGTCTTAGGTTCAAATGTCTGATGAAGTTCCTGCTGATTTGGTTTGGGTTACCGTGTGGTAGAGAGACACACACCGGGCATACCTAGATGGCACCAGAGAGCAACAATCACTCAAAGCAACAAAGTTTCAGCTCAAGTGGCCAACAACCCTCTAGGACTAGAGACTAGGGATGAGGACACTCTGGAGGCAGTGACAATTGTTACTAAGTGGAATAGCATGGTTAAACAACACAAAATAAAACAAAATAATATTTAAAACCCAGTGATTGAAAGCAACTGACGACTTATAACAGATTTATCACTGACCACGGGCCTGTTGTTATAGTGATGGTTGTCACTGCAGTGATCCACCAGATCCTGCTCATTCAGACCACTCTCCTGGCAGATCGGACAGACAAACGTCCTCACTGCAGCACTGAGAGAGAAGCGGGGGGAGACAGACAGACAAAGATTAACACAGAGAGAGTGAGCGTTAGAGAAAAAATACAAAGAAATGTAATACTGTAGTTGTATATCTTGAAGACAAGGGTAAATATTCACTCTAAAGTAAACCAGTAGCTTTCTTACTTTGCTAACTGGCCTTGCAGGTTCATGTAAGTCATTGAGAAGTGACACACAACCATGTAAGATTTTTAATGATGAGTCAGCAGCAGAGGCGGCTGGCGGGAGGAGCTCTAGGAGGACATGCTCATTGTAATGGCTGGAATGGAATTCATGGAATGGTATCAAACACAAACATATGGAAACCACATGGTTGACTCCATTCCATTGATTACATTCCAGCCATTACAATGAGCCCATCCTCCTATAGCTCCTCCCACCAGGTTCCTCTGGTCTGCAGTAGTCTACAATGAGAAGCAAATGTATAAGAATCATACTTGAATCACTATTAGACAAGCACACTAATGAAAACACACATACCACTGGTGACTTATCCATCATAAGCGAAGGAGAGGGAAGGTGGATTGTGAAAATTCAACATTGCAATAATGACTGTGAATCAGCCTGTACAGGGGTAGTTAATGTAGAGGGCATAGAGGTGGGTCTTTGAGTTGGGGAGGGTGTGTGCTGAGGAAGGGCCAATGGCTGTGGTCCTGGGGCACAGCAAGTCCTGGGGTGGGGTTAGGTGTGGTGATAGGTGCCGGTGCAGGGGCGGCAGCCACAGGGGTAAGAGAGGGGGCAGATGTTCGAGCCATAGTCATGCATGCACCATTGGTAGGGGCAGGAGGGGTGATGGTAGGTGTGGTGATTGGTGTTTGTGAAGTAGGAACAACAAGAGGAGTAACATATGTATGTGTCGTAGACATATATAAATCTTTGTCTGGGGCAGGGGGAGTGATGGAGGAGGAAGGTTTGGGGAAGAATCTTGGGGTGGGAAGGGGAGGGGCTGCAGTGACTGTAACTCAGCTTTGATTGACCATGCTCCTTCCTGTTGCCTGAGTAGCTATTTTCAGTAGTCGGATTCGGCAAGAAAAAAAAACGGAGGTATGCAATCAGTCAACCTTTAGGTCCTTATTGAAAATGTCAGTGCATTCATTGTAACCCTCGGAATATGATGCTTAGATTACAGGAGGTTGGTGGCACCTTCATTGGGGAGGACGGGTTTGTGGTAATGGCTGGAGCAGAATCAGTAGAATGGTGTCAAATGCATCAAACACATGGTTTCCATGCGTTTGATGTATTTGATGCCATTCTACTGGTTTCCATGCGTTTGATGCCATTCCATTGGTTCCGTTCCAGCAATTATTATGAGCCTTCCTCCCCTCAGCAGCCTCCTGTGGTTTAGAAACGTAATGTACCCCCATGGTCTCTACATGGTTTTGCTGTATTTGGCTCAGTGTGTTTGGCTGTGTATAGACCAGTCCCTCACTCACCTCTGGATATCACCTGTCACAGGTCTAGTTGCTGGGGTGGAACGCCCCGTCAAGCCAGAGAGAGGTTGATCCAACCTGATGACCGTGGTCCTCGTCTGGACTGTGACACCAGTGGCACCAGCAGGCATTATGTCATTAACCTGCACCTTAGCTCTGCACACAGGGCAGTGGGGTAACCACTTTAAAGAGCGCGTCAGACATAGTCGGCAGAACCTGCAACACACGCAGGCACACACGCAGGCACACACACACACACACACACACACACACACACACACACACACACACACACACACACACACACACACACACACACACACACACACACACACACACACACACACACACACTGCTTCATTCAATTAAATGCATAAGCAACATGCATAACTGTGGTACTGGTCCACTGATAAAGTGGGGACATTCTTCAGTCATGAAGTATACACTTACAGAATCAAACCTGCAAGAACCTATTTCCTAACACTGCAGCTATGTCATAAATCCAGACTACATTGATCATAACATTGAAAGGAAAAGGTTAAAGTACTCTCATCCACATTTAGATATGCTACCTCTCGCAGAAGAGGAATTACCATACAAGTATAATATTTGGGAAAGTCAGGGGATTTTTTTTGTGGTGTGAGGGAAAATTCCCCTCATGTAAAGACACGCTATCATGTGTTATTGTTATTTACCAGCAGTGGACGTGGTGGAGGAAGTAAAGAACCTTTTTATTACTTAGAGTCATTGGTCAAATCATATCGTATAATCTTTGACAAGACATCCATAAACTAAACTGTAACTAAACTGTAGTCTACTTGACAAACAATTTGATGTCAATCTCATCTCAGTAGTTTATCATATCACTCAAGTGATATTGAAAGCACTGTGAATGAGAAACATCAATGTTGAGTTTGTACACATATACTATTGCCTTTGAGCTGTGCTGATGGTCTTTATTGACAGAAATAGAGAATTCATAGAACACTTATTTGAGGGAGTTCAGACACTGAATTAATCATATTAGAGATAATTACCTATTTGGGATTAGAGACCGTTATAGCCATCAGCTCTGGGAAGTGTACCTACTTTACATTCACTCAATTTAAATAGAAAGACCAGACTACAAGTTAAGTTACAGATTAGGCTGAACACTGTGGAATAACACTAGATAATATGCCAATATAAATAGGTTACTCACACATGAGAACAGGCAGCAGGGTGATGTGGGTCCATCAGGGTGCTCATACAGATGGGACACTCATCCTCAGATGGGGTCTGTAGGCCTGCTGCAGAGTGGGCCATACTTGGGCTGGGACAGATTCTCTCTCCAGGACAGAGTACACTACAGTCTCCCCTGGGGCAGGTGTGGTGTGTGTGTGAGGCAGCTACTCTACTGCCTTGCTAAAAAAATACCTGGCTACCTACCTACCTCAGAGCACAGCCTTTTACCTACAGACCAAGCCCATAGGAGGGAAACTCCAATCACACAGCTGACTGAGTTCTTTAGTCCCAGCCCAGGGACTTTCTGGACTGTCTTTACTGAAAGCAAACTCACTTTCCGGGAGATGTTGTGTGTGTGCGTGTTTGTGCGTGTGTGTGGGTGTGACAACCAGGTTCTCAGGATAAGGCATGACAATGAAGACTTGAACTGGGTACTCGGTATCCAGGAAGGCACACCACACAGTAGTACAAAAAATATATAACATTGTATTAAAAAAGGGCAATGTGCAGTTGCTACATCCATTTTGTTGACTTATAAATGAAAGAAATGTACCGGTACCCATTGATTCTTCAGGAATATAACATAAATGCCTCATGAGCTTAGTTCAACTGTAGTACCCCATCTGAAACCAATATATAAGCTTGTTTTAAATGTAAACAAACACTGTATAGCCTCAAAATTGTAAAAAAATATACCTTTGATATCATGGATGGTCAGTCATTGCATCCATAGCACTGTCTATGAATTTGAGAATGGTTACATTTCTCCCTCAGATGGTTATCAATAAGTGGTGGGGACCACGTTTTGTTATTGTTTCAACTGCTGATTGGCACTTTAAAAAATGAATATTAAAATAGTACATAAGCTGACGAAACACAAGCATTACCTTGCTTGATGTCTTTATGGGCTCCTGAGAGTCTGCATCTCAGTGCTAGTGGCGTCACTACAGACCCTGGTTTGATTCCAGGCTGTATCACAACCGGCCGTGATTGGGAGTCCCATAGGGAGGAGCACAATTGGCCCAGCGTCGTCCGGGTTTGGCCGGGTGTCACGTTCCTGACCTTATTTCCTTTGTTTAGTCTTGTTTAGTTGGTCAGGACGTGAGCTGGGTGGGCATTCTATGTTATGTGTTTCTATGTTTGGTTTAGGGTTGTCAACTAGCCTGATATGGTTCTCAATCAGGGGCAGGTGTTTTACATTTCCTCTGATTGGGAAACATATTTAGGTAGGCTGTTCTCACTGTTTGTTTGTGGGTGATTGTTCCTGTTCATTGTGTTCTTTGTTGTCTGTATGTGCACATGTTCAGGTCTGTAGCGTCGTTAGTTTCATTTTCTGTTTATTGTTTTGTTAAGTGTTTCCAATAAATATGGAAATATACCACGCTGCGCTTTGGTCCTCCTCTCTTCCACCCAACGACGAGAGTTGTTACACCGGGGTAGGCCGTCATTGTAAATAAGAATTTGTTCTTAACTGACTAGCCTAGTTAAATAAAGGTTAAATAAAAATACAATAAATAAATAAAACAGTTCAGACAGCCAAACACAAATTGTACTCATAGCAGGATACTTACAGCTAACACATTAACAGTGTCACGATCGTCTTGCTGTGAGAGAGTGGACCAAGGCGCAGCGTGTGAAAAATACATCTTCTCTTTATTATTAAGAAGAAAAACGAAACAACAAATAGACGAACTTGAAGCTATATAAATGAACTAAGTGCACACATGCAACATAGAACATAGACACAGACAATTACCCACAAAACCCCAATACCTATGACTGCCTTAAATATGGCTCTCAATCAGAGACAATGAACCACAGCTGCCTCTAATTGAGAACCAATCTAGGCAGCCATAGACATAACTAGATAACTACACTAGACACTACAAAAACACATACATTCCCCATGTCACACCCTGACCTAACTAAAAAACATAAAGAAAACAAAGAATACTAAGGCCAGGGCGTGACAAACAGAAACTGGATAGAATAGGAGAATAGCGCTGTAACGGATAGCTCACGTTTTACAGGCTTCTGACCAATTCTGCTGTTTTGTGTGTTTTTTTGTACATAATGTTTCCGCCATTGTTTCCTATGACCGAAAAGAGCTTCTGGACATCAGAACAGCGATCACTAACCTCAAATTGGATTACCATTTCTACTTCAACGAGTCGGCGGCGCAGGACATACTGCTCACCCCGGACCAGGCCCTAATCTCAAGAGACTTGGAAAAGGAAGAGACGGCGTAAGAGAGGCTGACATGTGGGCACCCTGACAAAATGACATTGGCGAATAAATAATCCGCCTTTACCCTACATTCTATTGGTGAATATGCAATCCCTTGAGAACAAACTGGACAGGCGCCGGTCGAGACTATCCTATCAACGGGATCCGAAGAACAGTAATATCCTATGCTTCTCGGAGTCATGGCTGAACAAGGACATGGATCATACACACTGAGTGTACAAAACATTAAGAACAAGCCTTTCCCTGACATATCAGCCCACGGAGAGAAGAATGAGATTGAACTTAAAGTTTTCCCTGTTAGTAACACTATCAACGTTTCTCTTTACTGTGGCAATTGTGATCAAGTCAACCCAATATTAGCCACTTTCAATGCAACATACCAAAACAAAACAAACTATGCAAGATAGGGTTCTATTGTGCACAACTCAGCTCTTACTCTACACCAGGCCTGGGCAATTAAACAAAACAGACAAACTGCCTGTGATTTAAAGATTTTGCTCTTATGAAGTTTACCACTTTAGGGACTGTATCCACAACATGGCTCATTTTCAGAACACATTTACAGAGCACCTCCTAATGAATAATGTGAAGCAGGAAAATAATTTTCTGATCTGGGTTCAGCTCAGCTACTTGATCTTGTATCCTTTTCAAAAAGCCAACGTTTTTTTCCTGTCAAGTTTGTGAAAAGTCCTTGCTGCTTTTGCATCTGAGAAAGCAACTATTTCGATGCACCTGTCCTCTGTTCAGAAGACATATTCCTATATTTTTCTGCATGCTTCGTCTGGAAGTGTCCGGACAAGTTGTAGTCTCTCTTTGCACACTAAGCACACAGCTTTCCCTGATACCTCAATAAAGAAATACTTCGATGTCCACTCTTTCTGGAACACCCTACATTCGTTGTCTACTTTGCCTTTCTTTGAAATCTTTGAAAAACTAATTTTTGCGCAATTTCTAGCTAGCTACTATTTGTAACTGTGACGTGCGTGTCACCCTGTCAGTCACTGTCTGTCCTCGTGCAGATGTTATTTATGCCTGCCTTCAAAATAAATGTCCCACAAGCGGTGGGAGTTAAATCATTACACAAAAGCGAGTATTCATGGGGCTTTTAATTTGAATAACAAATACTTTTTTTCAAAACTTTACTGTCACAAAATATTTATGTGATCTGAGCATGATTCCGCGGGCCGTATTGAATCAGGTCGCGGGCCGCGTACGGCCTCCGGTCCGGCCTTTGCCGAGGCCTGCTCTACACAGACCTGTGCGGCATAACCAATCAGAGCTGCAGTAGGCCTATATGCAGTGGTGAAAAAAGTACCCATTTGTTATACTTGAGTAAAATTATAGATACCTTAATAGAAAGTTAATCATGTAAAAGTGAAATTCAGCCAGTAAAATACTACCTGAGTAAAAGTCTGAAAGTATTTGGTTTTAAATATACTTAAGTATCAAAAGTAAATGTAATTGCTAAGTAAAAGTATAAATCATTTAAAATTCCTTATATTAATCAAATAAAATCAAAATGTATGTCACATGCGCCTAATAAAATGCTTACTTACAAACCCTTAACCTAAAAGGCAGTTAAGAAAAATAGAGTTAAAAAAATGTTTACTAAATAAATTAAAGTTTAAAAAAGTAACACAATAAAACAACAATAACGAGACTACAGTATATACAGGGGTATAGGTACTGAGTCAATGTGCTGGGGTACTGGTTAGTTGAGGTGATTTAGGTCATATGTACATGTAGGTAAGGGTAAAGGGGCAAAGCAGACTGCACCATTTTCTTGTTTTTAAAATGTATGGATAGCCAGGGGCACACTCCAACACTCAGACATTATTTACAAAAGATGCATGTGTGTTTAGTGAGTCCGCCAGAGGCAGTAGGGATGACCACGTGTTTTCTTGAATTTGACAATTTTCCTGTCCTGCTAAGCATTTAAAATGTAACGAGTACTTTTGACTGTCAGGCAGCAGGTAGCCTAGAGGTTAGAGAGGCGAGTCAGCAACTGGAGGGTTGCCAGTTAGAATCCCAGGTCCGACGGGTAAAATCTGTCGGGAAGTGAACTGGCAACCAGAGTGAGTTCACAAAAATTGTCTGAAAGGGACAAAGTGTGAAAACACCCAAATAGATTAAGGGGGTTTTCACACCAAATTGGTTTGATGTGGTTTTTACAAACTCTGTTCAAGTTACCCCCGGGTTCGTTTGGACTGGTGTGAACACTATGTGCACTCGGAAGCGCACTAAACAACTCACTGGGATTTGCTCAAAAAGGGTGGTCTCAGGCTGATTCCATTTGTACCATGGTGCGGTTTGCTGCAGGTGAGAATGCAGTCTGGACCAAACCATAACTGTCACAAATTGTCTGAATGAATGGACCAAGGCGCAGCGTACTTAGAGTTCCACATGTTTAATAAATATGAAACTCACCAAAAACAATACAGAAGAAAACGAAACGTGACGTTCTGGGTTGCTCACAGGCAGCTAGACAAAAACAAGATCACACAAACAACAGGTGGGAAAAGGCTGCCTAAATATGATCCCTAATCAGAGACAACGATAGACAGCTGCCTCTGATTGGGAACCATACCAGGCCAACAAAGAAATAGAAAACAGATTGACCATCCTAGTCACACCCTGACCTAACCAAATAGAGAATTAAAAGGATCTCTAAGGTCAGGGCGTGACAATAACGTGATATCTCTGAAACATTATGTGAGTAGCAGTGCACTTATGAACACATCTGATGCAGATTAGGGGAGACAGGGACTATTCGGGCAGGGATATATCAATGCTGTGTCATTGGGATATACACTGAGTGTACAAAACATTAGGAACACCATCATAATATTGAATTGTACCCCCTTTTGCTCTCAGAACAACAGCCCCAATTCGTTGGGGCATCCACAGGGATGCTGGCCCATGTTGACTCCAATGCTTCACACAGTTCTGTCCTGTTGGCTGGATGTCCTTTGGGTGGTGGACCATTCTTGATACACACGGGAAACTGTTGAGCGTGAAAAACCCAGCAGCGTTGCAGTTCTTGACCCACTCAAACCGGTACGCCTGGCACCTACTACCATACCCCGTTTAAAGGCACTTAAATTGTTTGTCTTGCCCATTCACCCTCTGAATGGCACACATTCACAATCCATGTCTCAGTTGTCTCAAGGCTTAAAAATCCTTCTTTAACCCGTCTCCCCCCTTCATCTATACTGATTAACGTGGATTTAACAAGCGACATCAGTAAGGGATTATAACTTGAATTCACCTGGTCAGTCTATGTTATATTCCTAATGTTTTGTTCACTCAGTGTACACACTACAGAATAGAGAGCAACAGTAATAGCGTCTTTTTGTAGACACCAACTCCGCCATGGTTTGTTGAACAAAGTCTATGGGAAAATGAACAGAGTTTTTGCAGGGTTTTGGATAAATGCTGAAAATAAAGTCTGTGGTAAACACAGGCTTAGGATATCTTATACATTTTGTTCTCATCTTCATCAGCTTATGTCACTTTTTGTGAATTTTGAATGATTTATGTAACGCACATAAACGCACATGTTCACTGACTAACATTAGCTCATAGAACAAAACATATAAGATCTCATAAGCCTGCTTGGAGTGCTTTCCTAATAATTTTGCTCATATGAATGACTGAAGGAACCAGAGGTAAACCATTTCAGATTTTTAGGACTACAAGTTGGTGAGCTCCATATACCCCCTTCACATTTGTCCATGTACTTTTTGGCCAATTAATAATTCCTATTAGATGACAAGATAAAAAACGAGTAAAGAGTTATTCCTCTTTTATTTTCTTTGAATCTGAAATCAAACAACATAAACGGTTTCGCTTTTTGTTTTTATTGTCTAAAGGAAATATGAAATAATGAAAAACGGAATAATAATTTGTTTATTCAAACGTTGCGTTTTTAATGATCGGTTCTGGTTCAACCCGTACGTGTTTAATCGTCGTGGCTTCCTGACAACACATAACATGATAAATGGGTGTTTGTGATGTTTTTGATCTTACATATTATGTAATCGAATAAACAGCTAAATGTTATTTATTGATTTGTTGGTTTCTCGCTCCAATGATTGATGATTGACAGTTACTGTAGTTGGTCATGTGCCCAGTCCAAATTGGCCTAGGTCAGCGAGTAAGCCACTTTTACAACCTTCAGCACTTTAACCTGTAGTCTATATAATTGTCGATAGGCTCAATAACATGCAACTGATCCCCACAAGCTTCAGTGCCTAGGATCTTAGACAACATAACCACTCGATTTTTTACAGGAAAGCATGATTGTTATTCGATATTCCATTATAGAGGCATTTAATCATGTGCTGGTGGAAATCGCGCGTCATGACCAATGATCTTCACAGCAGTCATGACCCATTGAGAACTGTTTCTAGTTTAGCCAATTTCAGGATCTGGACACTTCTGATAAGCCTATAAACTACATCAATAATTAGGTGTGATCTATGAGCATGGTGTGTCCTTTGAAGCGCTCCAATGCGCTATCGAGCGTTTAAGACTTGACTTCTCCGTTCTCTGCTGGACTGCGTCACCTTCAGTGACAGAGAAACGTTCTTGACAGTTCGACAACCAAGTTGCCAAGGCTATTAGTCTATGGGTTACAATGTTTTTAATCAAAATATGTAGGCTGCTACGCCGTTATAATCAGTGCTTGATTTGTAAATTGGCAGGTGCATTGCATTTGCGTAGTGGCAGAGGTGGAAAAAGTACCCAATTGTCATACTTAAGTAAAAGTAAAGATACCTTAACAGAAAATGACTCAAGTAAAAGTAAAAGTGAAAGTCACCCAGTAAAATACAACTTGAGTAAAACTCTAAACGTTTTTGGTTTTAAATGTACTTAAGTACCAAAAGTAAAAGTAAACATATGTTCTAATTACTTATATTAGGCAAACCAAATGGCACAATATTCTTCTTCTTCTTATTTTTTAAATGTAAGGATAGTCAAGGGCGCACTCCAACACTCAGACATAATTTACAAATGAACAGTAGCTGTGTGTGAGTAACATCACTGGGGAATGTGATGAAGGAAAATGATGAAACACAGAGAGACGAAAGGTACACTATTTTATGTTTTTTTATTGGTCAATGTTTTTGGGAAGCCTGGCTTCCCTTGGCATCCATGAATACACACCACTGCAAATGAAGCATTTGTGTTTAGTGAATCCGCCAGATCAGAGGCCGTAGGGATGACCAGGGATGTTCTCTAGATAAGTGTGTGAACTGGTCCCTTTTCCTGTAATTTTGGCATGTAACAAGTACTTTCGGTGTCAGGGAAAATGTATGGATAAAAAGTACATTATTTTCTTTATGAATGTAGTGGAGTAAAAGTAAAAGTTGTCAAAAATATAAATAGTAAAGTACAGATACCCCAAAAAATAGTACTTTAAAGTATTTTTTACTTAAGTACTTTACACCACTACGTAGTGGCATAGAGCGCAGTAGAGTAGAGGCACTTACAGAAGTTACACACATGGGGAACATTTTTAGTAGCCCAGTGTCTGGGTAAAATGCGGCCTTTTATAAAATGCGTTTCATGCAATTCTATGTAATTTTACATGACTGGAGACTGGCAGAATCTTTTTTAATACCACACATATGACAGGCTACTTTGACACGGACAAGATGAGAATCTGGACAGATTTCCCTCAAGAATTTCCCTGTATTTAGCACCATCCATCTTTCCTTCAATTCTGACCAGTTTCCCAGTCCTTGCTGATTAAAAACATCCCCACAGCATGATGCTGCCACCACCATGCTTCACTGTGGGGATGGTGTTCTCGAGGTGATGAGAGGTGTTGGGTTTGCGCCAGATATAGCGTTTTCATTGATGACCAAAAAGCTAAATTTTAGTCTCATCTGACCAGAGTACCTTCTTCCATATGTTTGGGGAGTCTCCCACATGCCTTTTGTCGAACACCAAACATGTTTGCCTATTTTTTTTCTTTAAGCAATGGCATTTTCCTGGCCACTCTTCCGTAAAGCCCAGCTCTGTGAAGTGTATGGCTTAAAGTGGTTCTATGGACAGATACTCCAATCTCTGCTGTGGAGCTTTGCAGCTCCTTCAGGGTTATCTTTGGTCTCTTTGTTGCCTCTCTGATTAATGCCCTCCTTGCCTGGTCCGTGAGTTTTGGTGGGCGGCCGTCTATTGCCAGGTTTGTTGTGGTGCCATATTCTTTCCATTTTTTAATAATGGATTTAATGGTGCTGCGTGGGATGTTCAAAGTTTCAGATATTTTTTTATAACCAAATCCTGATCTGTACTTCTCCACAACTTTGTCCCTGACCTGTTTGGAGAGCTCCTTGGTCTTCATAGTGCCACTTGCTTTGTTGTGCCCCTTTCTTAGTGGTGTTGCAGACTCTGGGGCCTTTCAGAACAGATGTATATATACTGAGATCATGTGACAGATCACGTGACACTTAGATTGCACACAGGTGGACTTTATTTAACAAATTATGTGACTTCTGAAGGTAATTGGTTGCACCAGATCTTATTTAGGGGCTTGATAGCAGAGGGGGTGAATATATATGCATGTAGAACATTTTTTAGAATTTTTTAAAAAAAGTTATTTTTTACATGAAATCCAAATAAAAATCAATTTAAATTACAGGTTGTAATGCAACAAAATAGAAAAAATGCCAAGGCGGGTGAATACTTTTGCAAGCCACTGTAGGTGTGTGGAGACATATTGTAGCCTACAATATGAGTTTGTCCTAAAAATGCTTTCCAGTTTCACCGACTCACCCAATGATGCGCAGCTCACTCACTGATGATGGCCTATGCCTTTGTGCCAAAAGCCTTTCTCTCTCTTGTTTTACTTGTAAAACCTTGTTACTTTGTAAAACAATATTTGGAATTTGATCAAATATTTTTGGTAGCCTACAGCAGACAGATTAGAGCAGGGGTACTCAAGTACAATTTGAGAAGGTCCGGTCACACAAATTTCCAAGGTGGCAATGGTCCGGATGGATAATGTAATTTATCGGCGTAGTAACAAACCCCCACCTCGCAACCCCAAACTGTTCACACCCCTCTTGTTGGCAGAGCATTTTTTTTACAGTTTTAAAGCTAATTTCCCGCAATTCTACACATTCTTCCATGTCTTTGTGTGTTTATATGATACTGGGAGTTATTTTGTTTTTGGGAACTAACTAATTGAGTGTATGTAAACTTTTGACGCACTGGGAATGTGATAAAAAAAAGCTGAAATAAATCATTCTCTCTGCTTTTATTCTGACATTTCACATTCTTAAAATAAAGTGGTGATCCTAACTTACCTTTTACTTTTACTAAAAACTAACCCTGTTCTGGGTCCGGATCCAGTCTGCGGTCCGGCAGTTGAGTATGGAGGGATTAGAGTCGTCTCTTTTCAGCAGGATCCATTTGCTTTCCAACCTGTGTTTTCCCACGATTGTATTTGAAATATTAACGAATTAACGGAGGCAACTTGAATTAACTTTGATCGCTTTTATTCAAAAATGTTCCATTAATAAAAGTAACAATTATTTTTCATGCCAACAGAGGACTGGCAAATCAGATCTGGCAAATAAATCAGGGGTGCAGAGCAGCTCGCAATATAAATAAAAAGCCGCATGAGGGACGTCAGATAATTCACTTACCAGCGATTTCACAAGTTAGTATTTTTGCAGTAGCCTAGCCTTGATTGCCAGGGAAATGTTTCGTAGAAATATAGGCTACTTTGACTGGACAATTAGCCTAGGATATGAAAAAGCTACTATTGAATCGGCCAAAAGCCTATCTATTTAGTGATATTAATAATTGAGGACAAGGTTTATAGAGTATTCCATGGTGTTCAGCTCTAAACCAGTGGTGTTGGTCAATAGGTAATGCGTCCATCTGCCGTGCTTGAGGCTTGACTGAAATACAACATTGATTTAGGGCCTATGCGCACCATAGATGGGTTACATAGGCCTATAGGCTATGTCATTGTTTTATGGGCTAAATAATGTAAAGCTATTGTGTGACAATGTATTTGTGTAGTATATTTCTATAGGCCAGCCCACCTATAGCTACTTTAACAAAATTACATGAAACAAATTCATAGATCCAATGATTTATCGTCTGTAAGCTATAGAACATGGTGCCGCTACATCGTTTGATGCGTATTCGCGGGATTCGTTGGCTTTCCCACTGATAAATGGTAATCCCTTAACTCGGAACAGCCTAAACTCATATATTTAGGCCTATAATAAGCTCCAATGTGTCCACTGATTATGAAATTTAAGATGCTTATATGAGGAGGCGTTGCCTGAACAAAACGTGTGTGCTATACTGTAGGCTTGCTTATAAACAATTTGTTTATCATCTCAGGCACTGGCCTCTAATTGGCACTGAGCTGTTTTACCTGTATTCGGACAGGTTCAGGATCCCGGACAGCGTTGATAAAGGACGCAGGTGCTGATGAGAGACAACTGGCGAGACTCATAGTCTCTATTATTGAGACAGGCATTGCTATTGTTTCGGAGAGCTTGTTCCCTCTGCAGGTCTCGACAAGGAAGTATTGTCAGCAGACCACATGGCGTTTATACATTGGCTGGTTATCTGCACTAAAAGGCGACGTTTCGAAACAGAGGCGCGCAACTCCGGGGAGGAGATAACCACTGCTCCGAGCCCAGGACGAGATGGAAGGCTATAGGATACAAAGCACTCGAGCTCTGATGTTGAGATACGGTCATTTCCAAACCATTATATATTTTTTTACCTTTATTTAACTTGACAAGTCAGTTAAGAACAAATTCTTATTTACAATTATTTACAAACCCTAACCCAGACGACACTGGGCCAATTGTGTGCCGCCCTATGGGACTCCCAATCACAGCCGGTTGAAATACAGCCTGGAATCGAACCAGGGTCTGTAGTGACACCTCTAGCACTGAGATGCAGTGCCTTGGACCGCTGCACCACTCAGGAGCCCACTAATACAGCGTGAGTTATTTAGGCAATGTCATCCTGTTTACATTTATACCCGACTTTTCGCTGTTGACCTATGAACGTGCGAACAGGCTGCCTCTCCAACACCCAGACACAGCTCTTTACCTCGAATCTCAGAATGCCACTACTACCCGTGACAGCAGCCTTTCAGATAACACACTCTAGCCCTGCTAAAAGGGACGATTTTCCAGTTAGGCCTGCCTCAAACTCTGGCGTGAGTGAACTTAAGTGGCCTTTAAGTCCAGCGGGACAGATGCACAGTGTCAATAGGCCTATGGATGCAATTAGGCCTACAGCTTGACCGACACTACTGGTAGGATATAGAGACGAACACCATGGAATACTGCATAAATACACCCTCAATTATAGGCTATATGCTACCATAGGTCTATTAATTTGTAGCTTAATCGAATCGTAGGCTATTGTCCAGATAGCCTATATTTCTATGATACATTTTCCCCACAATACTGCAAAAATACCATAAGAAGTAATTTATCCAATCGCTGGAAATTTAGGAAGCGTGGAATTCTAGAAAACAGTTGCTGGTTGTAGCCGCATGAGGGACGTCATCAATCTCATCAATCTACACACAATACTCCATTAAAAAAAATATATATATATTTGCATAAGTATTCAGACCCTTTACTCAACACTTTGTTGAAGCACCTTTGGCAGCGATTATAGCTTCGAATCATCTTTGGTATGACGCTATAAGCTTGGCACACCTGTATTTGGGGAGTTTCTGCCATTTTTATCTGCAGATCCTCTCAAGCTCTGTCAGGTTCGATGTCGAGTATTGCTGCACAACTATGTTCAGGTCTCTCCAGAGAGGTTCAATCAGGTTCGAGTCTGGGCTCTGGCTGGGCAACTCAAGGATATTCAGAGACTTGTCCTGAAGCAATTCCTGCATTGTCTTGGCTGTGTGCTTAGGGTCATTGTCCTATTGGAACGTGGACCTTCACCACAGTCTGAGGTCCTGAGGTCTCTGGATCATATTTTCAATAAGGATTGCTCTGTACTTTGCTCCGTTCATCTTTCCCTCGATCCTGAATAGTCTCCTAGTCCCTGCTGCTGAAAAACATCCCCACAGCATGATGCTGCTACCCCCATGCTTCACTGTAGTGATGGTGCGAGGTTTCATAGAGATGTGACGATTGGCATTCAGCCCAAAGAGTTCAAACTTGGTTTCACCAGACCAGAGAATCTTGTTTCTCATGGTCAGTTTTTAGGTGCCTTATGGCAAACACCAAACGGGTTGTCATATGCCTTTTACTGAGGAGTGGCTTCCGTCTGTCCACTCTACCATAAAGGCCTGATTGGTAGAGTGCTGCAGAGATGGGTTGTCCTTTTGGAAGGTTCTCCCATATCCACAGAGGAACTCCGGAGCTCTTTCAGTGTGACCATCGGGTTCTTGGTCACCTCCCTGACCAACGCCCTTCTCCCCCGATTGCTCAGTTTGGCCGGGCAGCCAGCTCTAGGAAGAGTCTTGGGAGTTCTAAACTTCTTCCATTTAAGAATGATGGTTGGCCATTGTGTTCTTGTGGAGCTTCAATGTTGCTGAAATGTTTTGGTACCCTTCCCCAGATATGTGCCTCGACACAATCCTGTCTTGGAGCTCTATGGACAATTCCTTCGACCTCATGGCTTGGTTTGTGACTCCAAATCAAGTTGTAGAAACATCTCAAGGATGATCAATGGAAACAAGATGCACCTGGGCTCAATTTTGAGTGTAATAGCAAAGGGTCCGAATACTTATGTAAATAAGGTATCTGTGTTTTATTTTTAATACATTTGCAAAAATGTCTAAAAACCTGTCTTCACTTTGTAATTATGGGGTATTGTGCGTAGATTGATGAGGAAAAATGTTTATTTAATCAATTTTAGAGTAAGGCTGCAAGATTACAAAATGTGGAAAAAGTCAAGTGGTCTGAATACTTCCTAAATGTACTGTAATTTGAAAAATAAACATTGTAAACCATAGCCTAGCATACCTCATTGCCAATTTGGTTTTCGATGTGTGAGGCACTTTTCCCCGGGACTGTCTGAAGGTGACAGTCCAGGAGAGACTGACGGATCAGGGCCTAGTTTCCCAGTTGAGATGTACAGTACCAGTCAAACGTTTGGACACACAACTCATTCAAGGGTTGTTCTTTATTTGTACTATTTTCTACATTGTAGAATAATAGTGAAGACAATCAAAACTACAAAATAACACATATGGAATTATGGAGTAACCAAAAAAGTGTTAAACAAATCAAAATATATATTATATTTGAGATGCTTCAAAGTAGCCACCCTTTACCTTGAAGACAGCTTGAAGGCAAAAACCCTTGAATGAGTAGGTGTGTCCAAACTTTTGACTGGTACTGTAATTTAAAGGGGAAATCGGCAGTTACTACATCCATTTTTGGACTGATAAATGAATGATATGTACTCATTGATTCTTGAAGAATATAACTTATAAATGCATCATGAGCTTAGTTCAACTGTCAAGCCCCATCAAAACCCAAAATGTAAGCTTGTTTTACTCCAACGTTTGTAAACAAGAACAAGCTTGTGTGCGCAGCGCTGACGTCACACACAGAGCCCAACAAAACCAGTAGGAGATTCAACCAAAAACAAATGAGGAAAAGTGTGATTTAGTGAATATTCATCAGTTTACTAACTCCTGTTACATTCACCCCTCCTGAATATCACCAAAACCACTACACTCAAAAAATATATACTTTAGCCTTTAACAGCACGCATAGTTAATGAGACACATGACCCTTGACTAGACCAGCTTCTCTAAAGATCTCATCTTCAGTTCAGTTAAAAAAGGAGTTTAAAAGGTCGATCAGGCCTCTAACCCTTCTAGAGCAACGTGGTGCAGCCTACACCACAGGACACTTGGTCTTTCAACTTTACATCTTCCTATTTTGTCTCATAAAACTAATCAATTCATGTTTGATAGAGAGACCTCAACATATTATATCCCTGTATTACCTTAGAACTTAAGCAACGTGTCCTTAGGCCTGAGCTTTCCCTGACGACAACCCACAGCTCCATCTAAAAGGTCTCTGAACCATGGACTCAATAAGGCAATTCACTGATCTAACCCCCCTTCCCATTCTTGTTCTAAATGGACCTTGGGCAGCTACTGAGTCCAGTATGGGTAAGGGGGTCTAGACACTGTCATGACCAGTTGTCTGAGCTGTAAACAGGGCAAAAGTCAACATTGTCCAGGTCTATGACGGTGTCTGTCTCAGGTACAGCTGGAGAGGGATCTGTTTCAAGAGATGTGACTGACTCAGGGGCAATACTTGTTCTATCGAACAGAAGATTCCCTTTCCAGGTCACTGACAT
The DNA here is from genome assembly GCF_029448725.1 of Salvelinus fontinalis. Taxonomy (NCBI): domain Eukaryota; kingdom Metazoa; phylum Chordata; class Actinopteri; order Salmoniformes; family Salmonidae; genus Salvelinus; species Salvelinus fontinalis. The sequence goes on along the minus strand of NC_074669.1, from coordinate 31,893,372 downwards.
CATCCATTTCCGGACTTCCACAGGTAAGATCACTTTCTCTTTCAGATCCATCATCCCGAGGCTCCTTGACAGGTAAGAAGATGCCATCTAGCAGTAGATTCATTCTCAACCACTGTGTACATCACAGGCTCCCACTTGTCTGCCAGTTTCTTCTTATCCCTTTTTCCCTTTGTTTGCCAGTAACACTCAATCTCCTTTGTGGAGCGAGACCCCTTTTACCTTCTTGTTGTATTGTCTTGTCTGGTGTTGCTGTTCTTTGCAAATGTGTTGTGCAATTCCTGCTGCTTCGGTCAAGGTCGAGAGGAGTCTTGGAGTAAGTACTGAATTCTACCACAACAAGATCTTGGAGGACTGCCTTAAACATGACGTCAATTGGAAGCCTGGGGACACGGCCGAACATAGGGCAAAGGGTTGCGTACCCTGTGGTCTTGTGGATGGTTGCATTGTATACGAAAGTCAGTGTTTGGATCTGCTGAGGCCATTCTCGCTTGGTCCTCAGTGGTAATGCTCTGAGCATGTTCCCTAATGTTCTATTGAAGCGTTCAATCCCCACCGCCTAAGTACAAGGTCGTCAAGGTTCTCATTGGCAGCTTTGAGAATTTCCTTGTAGATAATGCTCTCCCATCAGGGGGCTTTGGCTGTGTAGGACCAACCCTGCCAGGCAGGCCCACAATCTTGAGGGGGCGGTGCTGCTTTAGTAGGTCTCTGACCACATTCATCTTTCTGATTTGGCTGCGTATAGACTACTTACAGTAGGCCCATAAAACAGATAAGGACTTCTCCTTACTGTATGGGTCGCTCAGGTGGGTGTCTAGGGTATAGGGTTGTTGACCATTCCATCATGATAGGACAGTTGATAAATAAATATTAATCATTAGATTGATGATTGACAGTTACTGTAGTTGGTCATGTGCCCAGTCCAAATTGGCCTAGGTCAGCGAGTAAGCCACTTTTACAACCTTCAGCACTTTAACCTGTAGTCTATATAATTGTCGATAGGCTCAATAACATGCAACTGATCCCCACAAGCTTCAGTGCCTAGGATCTTAGACAACATAACCACTCGATTTTTTACAGGAAAGCATGATTGTTATTCGATATTCCATTATAGAGGCATTTAATCATGTGCTGGTGGAAATCGCGCGTCATGACCAATGATCTTCACAGCAGTCATGACCCATTGAGAACTGTTTCTAGTTTAGCCAATTTCAGGATCTGGACACTTCTGATAAGCCTATAAACTACATCAATAATTAGGTGTGATCTATGAGCATGGTGTGTCCTTTGAAGCGCTCCAATGCGCTATCGAGCGTTTAAGACTTGACTTCTCCGGTCTCTGCTGGACTGCGTCACCTTCAGTGACAGAGAAACGTTCTTGACAGTTCGACAACCAAGTTGCCAAGGCTATTAGTCTATGGGTTACAATGTTTTTAATCAAAATATGTAGGCTGCTACGCCGTTATAATCAGTGCTTGATTTGTAAATTGGCAGGTGCATTGCATTTGCGTAGTGGCAGAGGTGGAAAAAGTACCCAATTGTCATACTTAAGTAAAAGTAAAGATACCTTAACAGAAAATGACTCAAGTAAAAGTAAAAGTGAAAGTCACCCAGTAAAATACAACTTGAGTAAAACTCTAAACGTTTTTGGTTTTAAATGTACTTAAGTACCAAAAGTAAAAGTAAACATATGTTCTAATTACTTATATTAGGCAAACCAAATGGCACAATATTCTTCTTATTATTATTTTTTAAATGTAAGGATAGTCAAGGGCGCACTCCAACACTCAGACATAATTTACAAATGAACAGTAGCTGTGTGTGAGTAACATCACTGGGGAATGTGATGAAGGAAAATGATGAAACACAGAGAGACGAAAGGTACACTATTTTATGTTTTTTTATTGGTCAATGTTTTTGGGAAGCCTGGCTTCCCTTGGCATCCATGAATACACACCACTGCAAATGAAGCATTTGTGTTTAGTGAATCCGCCAGATCAGAGGCCGTAGGGATGACCAGGGATGTTCTCTAGATAAGTGTGTGAACTGGTCCCTTTTCCTGTAATTTTGGCATGTAACAAGTACTTTCGGTGTCAGGGAAAATGTATGGATAAAAAGTACATTATTTTCTTTATGAATGTAGTGGAGTAAAAGTAAAAGTTGTCAAAAATATAAATAGTAAAGTACAGATACCCCAAAAAATAGTACTTTAAAGTATTTTTTACTTAAGTACTTTACACCACTACGTAGTGGCATAGAGCGCAGTAGAGTAGAGGCACTTACAGAAGTTACACACATGGGGAACATTTTTAGTAGCCCAGTGTCTGGGTAAAATGCGGCCTTTTATAAAATGCGTTTCATGCAATTCTATGTAATTTTACATGACTGGAGACTGGCAGAATCTTTTTTAATACCACACATATGACAGGCTACTTTGACACGGACAAGATGAGAATCTGGACAGATTTCCCTCAAGAATTTCCCTGTATTTAGCACCATCCATCTTTCCTTCAATTCTGACCAGTTTCCCAGTCCTTGCTGATTAAAAACATCCCCACAGCATGATGCTGCCACCACCATGCTTCACTGTGGGGATGGTGTTCTCGAGGTGATGAGAGGTGTTGGGTTTGCGCCAGATATAGCGTTTTCATTGATGACCAAAAAGCTAAATTTTAGTCTCATCTGACCAGAGTACCTTCTTCCATATGTTTGGGGAGTCTCCCACATGCCTTTTGTCGAACACCAAACATGTTTGCCTATTTTTTTTCTTTAAGCAATGGCATTTTCCTGGCCACTCTTCCGTAAAGCCCAGCTCTGTGAAGTGTATGGCTTAAAGTGGTTCTATGGACAGATACTCCAATCTCTGCTGTGGAGCTTTGCAGCTCCTTCAGGGTTATCTTTGGTCTCTTTGTTGCCTCTCTGATTAATGCCCTCCTTGCCTGGTCCGTGAGTTTTGGTGGGCGGCCGTCTATTGCCAGGTTTGTTGTGGTGCCATATTCTTTCCATTTTTTAATAATGGATTTAATGGTGCTGCGTGGGATGTTCAAAGTTTCAGATATTTTTTTATAACCAAATCCTGATCTGTACTTCTCCACAACTTTGTCCCTGACCTGTTTGGAGAGCTCCTTGGTCTTCATAGTGCCACTTGCTTTGTTGTGCCCCTTTCTTAGTGGTGTTGCAGACTCTGGGGCCTTTCAGAACAGATGTATATATACTGAGATCATGTGACAGATCACGTGACACTTAGATTGCACACAGGTGGACTTTATTTAACAAATTATGTGACTTCTGAAGGTAATTGGTTGCACCAGATCTTATTTAGGGGCTTGATAGCAGAGGGGGTGAATATATATGCATGTAGAACATTTTTTAGAATTTTTTAAAAAAAGTTATTTTTTACATGAAATCCAAATAAAAATCAATTTAAATTACAGGTTGTAATGCAACAAAATAGAAAAAATGCCAAGGCGGGTGAATACTTTTGCAAGCCACTGTAGGTGTGTGGAGACATATTGTAGCCTACAATATGAGTTTGTCCTAAAAATGCTTTCCAGTTTCACCGACTCACCCAATGATGCGCAGCTCACTCACTGATGATGGCCTATGCCTTTGTGCCAAAAGCCTTTCTCTCTCTTGTTTTACTTGTAAAACCTTGTTACTTTGTAAAACAATATTTGGAATTTGATCAAATATTTTTGGTAGCCTACAGCAGACAGATTAGAGCAGGGGTACTCAAGTACAATTTGAGAAGGTCCGGTCACACAAATTTCCAAGGTGGCAATGGTCCGGATGGATAATGTAATTTATCGGCGTAGTAACAAACCCCCACCTCGCAACCCCAAACTGTTCACACCCCTCTTGTTGGCAGAGCATTTTTTTTACAGTTTTAAAGCTAATTTCCCGCAATTCTACACATTCTTCCATGTCTTTGTGTGTTTATATGATACTGGGAGTTATTTTGTTTTTGGGAACTAACTAATTGAGTGTATGTAAACTTTTGACGCACTGGGAATGTGATAAAAAAAAGCTGAAATAAATCATTCTCTCTGCTTTTATTCTGACATTTCACATTCTTAAAATAAAGTGGTGATCCTAACTTACCTTTTACTTTTACTAAAAACTAACCCTGTTCTGGGTCCGGATCCAGTCTGCGGTCCGGCAGTTGAGTATGGAGGGATTAGAGTCGTCTCTTTTCAGCAGGATCCATTTGCTTTCCAACCTGTGTTTTCCCACGATTGTATTTGAAATATTAACGAATTAACGGAGGCAACTTGAATTAACTTTGATCGCTTTTATTCAAAAATGTTCCATTAATAAAAGTAACAATTATTTTTCATGCCAACAGAGGACTGGCAAATCAGATCTGGCAAATAAATCAGGGGTGCAGAGCAGCTCGCAATATAAATAAAAAGCCGCATGAGGGACGTCAGATAATTCACTTACCAGCGATTTCACAAGTTAGTATTTTTGCAGTAGCCTAGCCTTGATTGCCAGGGAAATGTTTCGTAGAAATATAGGCTACTTTGACTGGACAATTAGCCTAGGATATGAAAAAGCTACTATTGAATCGGCCAAAAGCCTATCTATTTAGTGATATTAATAATTGAGGACAAGGTTTATAGAGTATTCCATGGTGTTCAGCTCTAAACCAGTGGTGTTGGTCAATAGGTAATGCGTCCATCTGCCGTGCTTGAGGCTTGACTGAAATACAACATTGATTTAGGGCCTATGCGCACCATAGATGGGTTACATAGGCCTATAGGCTATGTCATTGTTTTATGGGCTAAATAATGTAAAGCTATTGTGTGACAATGTATTTGTGTAGTATATTTCTATAGGCCAGCCCACCTATAGCTACTTTAACAAAATTACATGAAACAAATTCATAGATCCAATGATTTATCGTCTGTAAGCTATAGAACATGGTGCCGCTACATCGTTTGATGCGTATTCGCGGGATTCGTTGGCTTTCCCACTGATAAATGGTAATCCCTTAACTCGGAACAGCCTAAACTCATATATTTAGGCCTATAATAAGCTCCAATGTGTCCACTGATTATGAAATTTAAGATGCTTATATGAGGAGGCGTTGCCTGAACAAAACGTGTGTGCTATACTGTAGGCTTGCTTATAAACAATTTGTTTATCATCTCAGGCACTGGCCTCTAATTGGCACTGAGCTGTTTTACCTGTATTCGGACAGGTTCAGGATCCCGGACAGCGTTGATAAAGGACGCAGGTGCTGATGAGAGACAACTGGCGAGACTCATAGTCTCTATTATTGAGACAGGCATTGCTATTGTTTCGGAGAGCTTGTTCCCTCTGCAGGTCTCGACAAGGAAGTATTGTCAGCAGACCACATGGCGTTTATACATTGGCTGGTTATCTGCACTAAAAGGCGACGTTTCGAAACAGAGGCGCGCAACTCCGGGGAGGAGATAACCACTGCTCCGAGCCCAGGACGAGATGGAAGGCTATAGGATACAAAGCACTCGAGCTCTGATGTTGAGATACGGTCATTTCCAAACCATTATATATTTTTTTACCTTTATTTAACTTGACAAGTCAGTTAAGAACAAATTCTTATTTACAATTATTTACAAACCCTAACCCAGACGACACTGGGCCAATTGTGTGCCGCCCTATGGGACTCCCAATCACGGCCGGTTGAAATACAGCCTGGAATCGAACCAGGGTCTGTAGTGACACCTCTAGCACTGAGATGCAGTGCCTTGGACCGCTGCACCACTCAGGAGCCCACTAATACAGCGTGAGTTATTTAGGCAATGTCATCCTGTTTACATTTATACCCGACTTTTCGCTGTTGACCTATGAACGTGCGAACAGGCTGCCTCTCCAACACCCAGACACAGCTCTTTACCTCGAATCTCAGAATGCCACTACTACCCGTGACAGCAGCCTTTCAGATAACACACTCTAGCCCTGCTAAAAGGGACGATTTTCCAGTTAGGCCTGCCTCAAACTCTGGCGTGAGTGAACTTAAGTGGCCTTTAAGTCCAGCGGGACAGATGCACAGTGTCAATAGGCCTATGGATGCAATTAGGCCTACAGCTTGACCGACACTACTGGTAGGATATAGAGACGAACACCATGGAATACTGCATAAATACACCCTCAATTATAGGCTATATGCTACCATAGGTCTATTAATTTGTAGCTTAATCGAATCGTAGGCTATTGTCCAGATAGCCTATATTTCTATGATACATTTTCCCCACAATACTGCAAAAATACCATAAGAAGTAATTTATCCAATCGCTGGAAATTTAGGAAGCGTGGAATTCTAGAAAACAGTTGCTGGTTGTAGCCGCATGAGGGACGTCATCAATCTCATCAATCTACACACAATACTCCATTAAAAAAAATATATATATATTTGCATAAGTATTCAGACCCTTTACTCAACACTTTGTTGAAGCACCTTTGGCAGCGATTATAGCTTCGAATCATCTTTGGTATGACGCTATAAGCTTGGCACACCTGTATTTGGGGAGTTTCTGCCATTTTTATCTGCAGATCCTCTCAAGCTCTGTCAGGTTCGATGTCGAGTATTGCTGCACAACTATGTTCAGGTCTCTCCAGAGAGGTTCAATCAGGTTCGAGTCTGGGCTCTGGCTGGGCAACTCAAGGATATTCAGAGACTTGTCCTGAAGCAATTCCTGCATTGTCTTGGCTGTGTGCTTAGGGTCATTGTCCTATTGGAACGTGGACCTTCACCACAGTCTGAGGTCCTGAGGTCTCTGGATCATATTTTCAATAAGGATTGCTCTGTACTTTGCTCCGTTCATCTTTCCCTCGATCCTGAATAGTCTCCTAGTCCCTGCTGCTGAAAAACATCCCCACAGCATGATGCTGCTACCCCCATGCTTCACTGTAGTGATGGTGCGAGGTTTCATAGAGATGTGACGATTGGCATTCAGCCCAAAGAGTTCAAACTTGGTTTCACCAGACCAGAGAATCTTGTTTCTCATGGTCAGTTTTTAGGTGCCTTATGGCAAACACCAAACGGGTTGTCATATGCCTTTTACTGAGGAGTGGCTTCCGTCTGTCCACTCTACCATAAAGGCCTGATTGGTAGAGTGCTGCAGAGATGGGTTGTCCTTTTGGAAGGTTCTCCCATATCCACAGAGGAACTCCGGAGCTCTTTCAGTGTGACCATCGGGTTCTTGGTCACCTCCCTGACCAACGCCCTTCTCCCCCGATTGCTCAGTTTGGCCGGGCAGCCAGCTCTAGGAAGAGTCTTGGGAGTTCTAAACTTCTTCCATTTAAGAATGATGGTTGGCCATTGTGTTCTTGTGGAGCTTCAATGTTGCTGAAATGTTTTGGTACCCTTCCCCAGATATGTGCCTCGACACAATCCTGTCTTGGAGCTCTATGGACAATTCCTTCGACCTCATGGCTTGGTTTGTGACTCCAAATCAAGTTGTAGAAACATCTCAAGGATGATCAATGGAAACAAGATGCACCTGGGCTCAATTTTGAGTGTAATAGCAAAGGGTCCGAATACTTATGTAAATAAGGTATCTGTGTTTTATTTTTAATACATTTGCAAAAATGTCTAAAAACCTGTCTTCACTTTGTAATTATGGGGTATTGTGCGTAGATTGATGAGGAAAAATGTTTATTTAATCAATTTTAGAGTAAGGCTGCAAGATTACAAAATGTGGAAAAAGTCAAGTGGTCTGAATACTTCCTAAATGTACTGTAATTTGAAAAATAAACATTGTAAACCATAGCCTAGCATACCTCATTGCCAATTTGGTTTTCGATGTGTGAGGCACTTTTCCCCGGGACTGTCTGAAGGTGACAGTCCAGGAGAGACTGACGGATCAGGGCCTAGTTTCCCAGTTGAGATGTACAGTACCAGTCAAACGTTTGGACACACAACTCATTCAAGGGTTGTTCTTTATTTGTACTATTTTCTACATTGTAGAATAATAGTGAAGACAATCAAAACTACAAAATAACACATATGGAATTATGGAGTAACCAAAAAAGTGTTAAACAAATCAAAATATATATTATATTTGAGATGCTTCAAAGTAGCCACCCTTTACCTTGAAGACAGCTTGAAGGCAAAAACCCTTGAATGAGTAGGTGTGTCCAAACTTTTGACTGGTACTGTAATTTAAAGGGGAAATCGGCAGTTACTACATCCATTTTTGGACTGATAAATGAATGATATGTACTCATTGATTCTTGAAGAATATAACTTATAAATGCATCATGAGCTTAGTTCAACTGTCAAGCCCCATCAAAACCCAAAATGTAAGCTTGTTTTACTCCAACGTTTGTAAACAAGAACAAGCTTGTGTGCGCAGCGCTGACGTCACACACAGAGCCCAACAAAACCAGTAGGAGATTCAACCAAAAACAAATGAGGAAAAGTGTGATTTAGTGAATATTCATCAGTTTACTAACTCCTGTTACATTCACCCCTCCTGAATATCACCAAAACCACTACACTCAAAAAATATATACTTTAGCCTTTAACAGCACGCATAGTTAATGAGACACATGACCCTTGACTAGACCAGCTTCTCTAAAGATCTCATCTTCAGTTCAGTTAAAAAAGGAGTTTAAAAGGTCGATCAGGCCTCTAACCCTTCTAGAGCAACGTGGTGCAGCCTACACCACAGGACACTTGGTCTTTCAACTTTACATCTTCCTATTTTGTCTCATAAAACTAATCAATTCATGTTTGATAGAGAGACCTCAACATATTATATCCCTGTATTACCTTAGAACTTAAGCAACGTGTCCTTAGGCCTGAGCTTTCCCTGACGACAACCCACAGCTCCATCTAAAAGGTCTCTGAACCATGGACTCAATAAGGCAATTCACTGATCTAACCCCCCTTCCCATTCTTGTTCTAAATGGACCTTGGGCAGCTACTGAGTCCAGTATGGGTAAGGGGGTCTAGACACTGTCATGACCAGTTGTCTGAGCTGTAAACAGGGCAAAAGTCAACATTGTCCAGGTCTATGACGGTGTCTGTCTCAGGTACAGCTGGAGAGGGATCTGTTTCAAGAGATGTGACTGACTCAGGGGCAATACTTGTTCTATCGAACAGAAGATTCCCTTTCCAGGTCACTGACATCATCCATTTCCGGACTTCCACAGGTAAGATCACTTTCTCTTTCAGATCCATCATCCCGAGGCTCCTTGACAGGTAAGAAGATGCCATCTAGCAGTAGATTCATTCTCAACCACTGTGTACATCACAGGCTCCCACTTGTCTGCCAGTTTCTTCTTATCCCTTTTTCCCTTTGTTTGCCAGTAACACTCAATCTCCTTTGTGGAGCGAGACCCCTTTTACCTTCTTGTTGTATTGTCTTGTCTGGTGTTGCTGTTCTTTGCAAATGTGTTGTGCAATTCCTGCTGCTTCGGTCAAGGTCGAGAGGAGTCTTGGAGTAAGTACTGAATTCTACCACAACAAGATCTTGGAGGACTGCCTTAAACATGACGTCAATTGGAAGCCTGGGGACACGGCCGAACATAGGGCAAAGGGTTGCGTACCCTGTGGTCTTGTGGATGGTTGCATTGTATACGAAAGTCAGTGTTTGGATCTGCTGAGGCCATTCTCGCTTGGTCCTCAGTGGTAATGCTCTGAGCATGTTCCCTAATGTTCTATTGAAGCGTTCAATCCCCACCGCCTAAGTACAAGGTCGTCAAGGTTCTCATTGGCAGCTTTGAGAATTTCCTTGTAGATAATGCTCTCCCATCAGGGGGCTTTGGCTGTGTAGGACCAACCCTGCCAGGCAGGCCCACAATCTTGAGGGGGCGGTGCTGCTTTAGTAGGTCTCTGACCACATTCATCTTTCTGATTTGGCTGCGTATAGACTACTTACAGTAGGCCCATAAAACAGATAAGGACTTCTCCTTACTGTATGGGTCGCTCAGGTGGGTGTCTAGGGTATAGGGTTGTTGACCATTCCATCATGATAGGACAGTTGATAAATAAATATTAATCATTTATTTTAAAACGTATATCCCATATCTGCACAAAATTGAAAGCTCTCTCTCACAACCCCTGCTCACAAACACACCCCTATTCTTTTTCACTCACTTAATTCCACACTTTTCCAAACACAAAAACACACAACCCACCTTCCATGACAATACATCCGCACATACCCACATAGTGTGCCTTCTATGTCTTCTGTGTTTTATCAGTACCATGTTGATTGTGTACTTTTGTGTTCTAGTTCCTTATATTTGAAGATGTATTATTTCACTAATTCTCCTTTCTTCTAACGCTGTCTTATCAATTTATGAAATACTATAAATGGAAAGTAAAACAAATTATTTTCCAACATTCCCATATCTAGAATGATATAGTGCAGTTTATTTCTTTAACAATTGTTGCATTTTATTTATTTTCTATATATTGTTTAATAACAATCCCTACCATGGCTAGTATTGGGTGTAACATTAGTCGACTCCTCTATGGGAACTTTGTAATATTTAGAATAGCCATGGAGTAGTCTTTGTGTCTCGGAACATTTGGTTATCAATATACAGTTTATCGACTACCATTTAACTGGCTGTCACAATCTCCATACAATCAGCACAAACACTTTCGGATGTAGTCCTCAACAGTGCATCCCACTTATAATGTAGCTGCTTTGTATTGATGTGACACTTTTCAATTTCAAACAAGCGCGCGCACGCCCCCCCCCCCAAAAAAAACTAAACAACAACACCACCCCTCAGGGGCTCTCTCCCTTCCCATGCAGTGTCGAACCCTAATCACACTCGCTGTCTTATGTAAAATATTATTACAAAGGAAGTTGACAAGGAAGTGAGTTTGTGTTTATACAGGACCTCCCACCCCGACCGACTGTCAACCAATCATGTCAATGCGGAACTATATGTACGCCTCCGCATTGTTACAACATTTCGGAGGCGCACAGCGAGGCTACGCTATTGGGTTACTCCCTCCATATCGAGTCTCCGATCACATTTTCAGATCAAGTATAAATTGGCTTAGTCGTCAAGGTTGTAAAAGTTGTGGAAGTGACAGTCTTAAAAACGCAATATTTGAATAATCAAATCATTATCTAGTTTGTCGTGATTTCCTTTAGAAAATAAAAACAAACCCGTTTATGTGTTGTTTGATTTCAGATAAAAAAAAAAAAAAACGAGGAACGACTTTACTCGTTTTGTATCTTGTCATCTAATATGAAATATTAATTGGGCAAAAAGTACACGGACCTGTAACAAATAATCAAACTTTATTTTTGATTCGAACTTTGGCTCAAACTGTGTGAAAACGACCTTAGGCCAACAGCCCGAGGCGTAGCAAGCCACACATCGATTGAGCTGCCACTGTCTGGTCTCCCTACATATGCCGCATTTAAAACAACTGGGTACTCGGGGGTAAAAATACCATGTCAAATCATGACGTCAGTGATCTTCTGGTCGGAGCTCTAGACAGAGGCCCGAGCTCCCGAGTTAGATGACAGTTCAAATCGTTATTTCCCAGTCGGGGCTATTTTTTTTCCCGAGTTCCCAGTTATTTTGAACGCTCCGAAGTCGGAGATTTCCTAGTTCCCCGTTGTTTTGAACGCGGCAATAACATGACCACCACTGTGCTGCCACAGCAAGCAACTGTAGAATTCAACATGGCTGCCTTTCACGGTCAGTAAGGGAGTTATTTTCAAGTCAGAAGCGGATAGTTAGCGTTTCACTATCTAAATCCAGAGATAAATACATTTTCGTAGTTCGGGCCTCTCAAGCAGACCGCGATGGCTCAGTGCGTACAGTCGGTGCAGGAATTCATCCAGGACTCGTTTGTCCCTATGGTGGCGGTCCTGTGCAGCGAAGATGCAGAGAAAGTGACTCGTAAAAACAACCTGAATTTCTCGGAGCTGCTAAGGCCCTTCTGCCGGTTAACATCCGAAGGTAAGGGCTTTGACACACAACAACTAAACCTGTTTATGCTCCAGACCGACACATGACACAGAGACATCTTAAACCAAGCTATGTTTGCGGCATTGTGTGTACACAATTGTTAACTAGTTAGCTTTAGCATGATGCTGTCCTCCTAGCCAACTAAGCTAACGTTAGCCAATTGCATTTACCGCCGTCACTTGGCTGTGTCAAGTCAAGTGACAGGAAGGACTAACCAGCAGTAGCAGACGTGGTGTTGGAACAGGGGCCTTGTCTTGTTTCTTGAATGTGTCACACGATAGGGCCCACTTGACACCCAAGATATCTGCCAGTGTGCGGCTGTAACCGCCTTGGGTGCCTTTGTAACGTTTGTTAGTTAAAATTGCTTTCGTTTCAACGCAGCGGGGAAGAGGCCCACTTCTATTAGGGCCGGGGATGGGAAGGACGACTTGGGAGTTAACTAAGCTTCGCCTGTCATGCTAATTTAGCTAGCTAAATTGCTTAGACACCCTTCCTTGAAGTTGCAGCTATCGGCTTGCTATCTATATTAGCTAGTTAGCCAAATTCAGAGGTGCTTAGCCAGCAATCAGACAGTCATCTCGTGTGACACTGCATCAGACAGTCATCTCGCCACTGACTGAGCAACGCCCAACAACAACATTTGACTTAACGTAGCTAGTAAGCTCGCTAACTGGCTAAGCAAGATGGATTCTGAGACAGAAATAGACATTCAGTTGAACTTGGATTAAGCAGCCACTAGCCAGAGTGTCTTTGGCTAGAGTAGATGACGGTTGTATTCGTAATTCGGTTTAATGCTTGTTTACCACTGGCATTTAAAACGCCAGGTTACTCATGGTCAGACTGACAATCCAATGGCTTGGTTCCTCACTCATTATGTAATCTAGCTAGCTAGTTACCAACCTATATCCATCCCATAGGTACCATATAATATCTTTCCAAAGGGCAAGGCCTACCAATCACATCTAGTGTTTATTTTTGCTATGGCTGAAGTGAAATTGGAAAACTGCCGTGTTTTGCAAACAAGGCTCTAGGTTTTGATTATCAGGCTGTGATAAACTCACAGCCATAAGTGTCATTGCCCTATCATAACCATAGTTGTCAAATAATGAGTCCTCTCATAGACACAAGACACCATTTCTATTCGATTAATCAAATGTATAATCTCCCCAAGAGGAGCAGGAAACAAGGAGTGGCAATTTCACAAAACTCCAGAGAATAAGCTCTTGGTGTGTGTTTAACTTCCAGCACATTTAATAAAAAATCTGGAGGAATGTGTCCAGATTGTTGACGGGGCTGACTCAGAGGACATCACTGTGAAGAAGTGCCAGAGTGTTTTCCATGGAGCCTCAAAGTGGAGGGGTCATAATACACTTTAAAACCTAGCGGGGATTTTAGAAACACTTAGAATAAGGGCTGTGTTTCGTGTAGACTTACCCTGGCGTGACGTTTTGATAACCATTTAAATCTCTTGGGCAAGGTGACTTTCATCAATATATTCAGCTCTATTTAGTGATTTGAAAATGTTAATTAGCATCAACGTAGACATCATGCCAAACTACAAATCCCTGCAAGGTCCTGCGTGTCATCTCTAGCTGACACCTTTGCTAACAGCTGTAGTGTCAAACAGTGGCAACTTGTCATTCAGTGCAGGTGGGGCAGAACCCCACTTGTTTTGAGCCCCGCCTTTCTAGCCCCAAAATAATTAATCATATTTTTTGCCATTTAAGGGTCACACATCAGTTTGCAAACAATGTAAAATATATTGTTTTGTACAAAAATTGAGTTCATAAAGCCATATACAAACTTGGTCTCTTTTTTTCTTAAGGCAGCTCCAAAATGCAGGCGTTTCAGCCAAACTCAGTGCTTTCTGTAGTGGTGGGGCAGCCAGTGGAAGATACGGAGCCTAAGGGTTGGTACTTTCTCTAGTTGCGCCGTGATTGGCTCAGTCTTCTGTCACTCATGTGGATACTATGTCACTGCCAAATCTAAGGGTAGCGCTCGAATAGTCAAGCCCCTTGGGTGCTGCCATGGAGTTACATTAGAAGTGCTCTCAAGAAGGCACAAGGTCATTGGTCATAGATAAAATGACGTCAAATCACGTTATATCTATCATACTTTCAAAATCTTAGCTAGCAAGCTAGCAGTCATCATGAATCAAGTAGACATTCTACTGGCAAATCTTTTTTAATCCTTTTCATATGAAGAGAAATTATAAATAAAATGTATCTGTGCTCATCGGCCATTGGACATAAAAATTACACAAGTTGGAAATCGCAAATTCAAAAACGTGCACCGAATACAACAGGTGTAGTCCTTACAGTGAAATGCTTACTTACAGGCCTTAACCAACGGTGCTATTTTTAAGTAAAAAATAGGTATTAGGTTAACAATAAATAAGTAAAGAAATAAAAACAACAGTAAAAAGTCAGTGAAAAATAACAGTAGCGAGGCAATATACAGGCACTGGTTAGTCAGGCTAGTTGAGGTAGTATGTACATTTAGGTATAGTTAAAGTGACTATGCATATATGACAGAGTAGCAGTAGAGTAAAAGAGGGGGTGGTGGGACACAATGCAGATAGTCCGGGTAGCCAACGTGTGGGGGCACCGCTTAGTCGGGCTAATTGAGGTAGTATGTATATGAATGTATGGTTAAAGTGACTATGCATATATGATAAACAGAGAGCAGCAGCTTAAGAGGGGTTGGGGGGGGGGGGATGCAAATAATCCGGTAGCCATTTGATTACTTGTTCAGGAGTCTTATAGCTTGGGGGTAAAAGCTGTTGAAAAGCCTTTTGGTCCTAGTCTAGGTGTTCCGGTACCGCTTGTCATGCGGTAGTATAGAGAACAGTCTATGACTGCGGTGGCTGGGGTCTTTGACAATTTTTAGGGCCTTCCTCTGACATCGCCTGGTGTAGAGGTCCTGGATGGCAGGCAGTTTAGCTCCATGTACTGGGCCGTACGCACTACCCTCTGTAGTGCCTTGCGGTCGGAGGCCGAGCAGTTGCCATACCAGGCAGTGATGCAACCAGTCAGGATGCGAACTTAATGATGGTTTAGGAGTTGTGCCTGGCCACACAGTCGTGGGTGAACAGGGAGTACAGGAGGGGACTGAGCACGCACCCCTGAGGGGCTCCAGTGTTGAGGATTAGTGTGGTCGAGGGTGTTGAATGCTGAGCTGTAGTCATTGAATAGCATTCTCACTTAGGTGTTCCTTTTGTCCAGGTGGGAAAGGGCAGCGTGGAGTGCAATAGAGATTGCATCATCTGTGGGTCTGTTTGGGCAGTATGGGTCTAGAGTTTCTGGGATAATGGTGTTGATGTGAGCCATGACCAGCCTTTCAAAGCACTTCATGGCACTTCACAGCCGTGATTGCTATCTGCTCTCATGCATGCCTCAGTGTTGCTTGCCTTGAAGTGAGCATAGACGTAATTTAGGTCGTCTGGTAGGTTCGTGTCACTGGGCAGCTCGCAGCTGTATTCCCCTTTTGTTGTCTGTAATAGTTTGCCACTTAAGACAAGCGTCGGAGCCGGTGTAGTACGATTCACTCTTAGCCCTGTTTTGATGCTTTGCCTGTTTGATGTTTTGTCGGAGGGCATAGCAGGATTTCTTATAAACCTGTGGGTTCGAGTCCCACACATTGAAAGCTGCAGCTCTACCCTTTAGCTCAGTGTGAATGTTGCCTGTAATCCATGGCTTCTGGTTGGGGTATGTACGTACAGTCACTGTGGGGACAACGTCCTCGATGCACTTATTGATAAAGCCAGTGACTGATGTGGTGTACTTCTCAATGCCATCGGAAGTATCCCAGAACATGTTCCAGTCTGTGGTAGCAAAACAGTCCCGCAGTTTAGCATCTGCTTCATCTGACCACTTTTTTTTTATAGACCGAGTCACTGGTGCTTTGTTTGCTTGTAAGCAGGAATCAGGAGGATGGAATTGTGGTCAGATTTACCAAATGGAGGGCGAGGGAGAGCTTTGTATGCGTCTCTGTGTGTGGAGTACAGGTGATATAGAATTTTTTCCCCCCTCTGGTTGCGCATTTAACATGTTGATTGAAATGAGGTAAAACTGATTTAAGTTTCCCTGCATTAAAATCCCTGTTCACTAGGAGCGCCACCTCTGGGTGTGCGGTTTCCTGTTTGCTTATTTCCTTATGCAGCTGACTGAGTGCATTCTTAGTGCTAGCATCTGTCTGTGGTGGTAAATAAACAGCCACGAAAAGTATGGATAAACTCTCTTGGCAAATAGTGTGGTCTACAATTTATTGTTGGATACTCATCTTCAGGCGAGCAAAATCTAGAGACATCCTTAGATTTCGTGCAGACCCCCCCCCCCCCCCATCTTACTGGAATGTGCTGTTCTATCTTACCGGTGCAGCGTAAATCCCGCTATCTGAATATCCATGTCATCGTTCAGCCACTATTCCGTGAAACATAAGATGTTACAGTTTCTGATGTCCCATTGGTAGGATATTCGTGATCGTACCTTGTCTATTTTATTGTCCAGGGATTGCATGTTGGCAAGAAATTGACGGTAACGGCAGCTTTGCCACTTGCTGTCTGTGGATGCTTACGAGGCACCCCACTCTGTGTTCTCTGTACCTGTGTGTCTTTATCTTGGAAATGACGGGCATGTTGGCCTTGTCGGGTGTTCGAAGTAAATCCTGTGGGTCCTGCTTGTTGGAAAAAATAAATAAAATAATAATCTTTGTCTAATTCGAGGTAAGTCAACGTTCTTCTGATATCCAGAAGCTCTTTTTTGCCGTAATATACGGTTTCAGAAACATTGTGTATAAAACAAGTTGCAAAAAACCCACATAATAGCACAATTGGTTAGGTGCCCGTAAAACTGCTGCCATTTCTTCCGGTGCCATTCTACGCCTAAAGTGGTGAGTGGTTTGGAATTGCAAGTCGGGAACTCGAGGCTCTTTCTAGAGCTCGGACCTGAAGCTTACTGACGTCATCATGATTTGACTTAGTTTTTTTCCCGAGTTCCCAGTTGTCTTGAAAGCACCATAAATTCAGAGAATGCCAGAATCTGATGACAAAGTTTGCCACGAAGGACCGTCGTGCCACATTCCACAACGTGAGTCCAAAAATGTATTGTTTGCTTCTGCATAAAATATGTATAATGAGAGGGAGATATGCATACTGTAGCTAAGAAAGTAATACTAAGTATGTTGTGTAGTAAGCTGTTAGTAGCCCATGTGCCTCACCCTAATAATTTGGTCCCGTTTCCCTTCCTAATTTCACCTACAGTCGTGGCCAAAAGTTTTGAGAATGACACAAATATACATTTTCACAAAGTCTGTTGCCTCAGTTTGTATGACGGCAATTTTCATAAACTCCAGAATGTTATGAGGAGTGGTCAGATTAATTGCAAAGTCGCTCTTTGCCATGCAAATGAACTGAATCCCCAAAAAACATTTCCACTGCATTTCAGCACCGCCACAAAAGGACCAGCTGACATCATGTCAGTGATTCTCTCATTAACACAGGTGTGAGTGTTGATGAGGACAAGGCTGGAGATCACTCCAACATGCTGATTGAGTTCGAATAACAGACAGGAAGCTTCAGATGGAGGGTGGTGCTTGGAATCATTGTTTGTCCTCTGTCAATCATGGTTACCTGCAAGGAAACACGTGCCATCATCATTGCTTTGCACAAAAAGGGCTTCACAGGCAAGGATATTGCTGCCAGTAAGATTGCACCTAAATCAACCATTTATCGGCTCATCAAGAACTTCAAGGAGAGCGGTTCAATTGTTGTGAAGAAGGCTTCAGGACGCCCAAGAAAGTCCAGCAAGTGCCAGGACCGTCTCCTGAAGTTGATTCAGCTGCGGGATCGGGGCACTTCCTAACTAGCTGGATTGAAGCAAGGGTATGAATAGTAGACATGCAAGTGTATCCGTTCACTGTTTACAACAGGTTTTCAGCTCCCCAGACCTGTCATCAGCCTGATGGGGTGCCGTCGGTTTGTTCAGTTTACACCTGTGCTAATCTGTGTGTGTATAGCAATGGAATTTAACATCCAACCAATGCATCAAGTGTCGTGCTGTAGGTCCACCACACACCCGCAGGGTTGTGGGGTCCTGTCCAGAAACAACCCCTAGACCTAGACACGTGTTGAGATCTGAGACAATTGGACACGTGTAAGCAAAATTCCACCAAGCCTATCAGAGGGTAAGGTGGCGCGCTCAGTGTCACCACCCATCAATCCCTCTCAGATCTCACAAGTTCAGATGACAGTCTTATAACATGTTATTCAATAAATCTGTTTTGTTCGAAAAATGTGCATATTTCAGGTATAAATCATAGTTTACATTGCGCCTACAATCAGAAATTGCACCGAAAGCAGCCAGAATAATTACAGACACCAACGTGACATACCGAAATACTCATCATAAAACATTTCTGAAAAATACATGGTGTATAGCAAATGAAAGACAAAGATCTTGTGAATACAGACAATATTTCCGATTTTCTAAGTGTTTTACAGCGAAAACACAATATAGCATTATATTAGCTTACTACAATAGCCTACCACACTACCGCATTCATTTATTCATCAAGGCATGTTAGCGATAGAAATAGGCACGTTAGCGTTAGCGAATAAACCAGCAAAAGATATTACATTTCACTAACCTTCATAAACCTTCCTCAGATGACAGTCCTATAACATCAGGTTATACATACACTTATGTTTTGTTCGAAAATGTGCATATTTAGAGCTGAAATCCGTGGTTATACAACGTAGCATAACGTAGCATAACGTGCTAACGTAGCATCTTTTCCCCAGAATGTGCGGATATTTCTATTAGACTCTCACCTATTCTGACCAAATAGCTATTCATAAACATTACAAAAAAATACATGTTGTATAGGAAACGATAGATCCATTAGTTCTTAATGCAATCACAGTGTTAGAATTCTAAAAATATCTTCGTTATGACATAAGACTTAGTTATGGTAAGGGAATAACCAAAACCTGAGCGCAAAGCTACTAGTACACAGTTCGACAGATATATGAAATAGCATCACAAAATGGTTCCTACTTTTGCTGATCTTCTATCAGAATGTTGTACCTTTGGTCCTTTGTCCAGAAGCGTCTTTGTTTGGATTCAGAACGTTCTTTATCCCTCTTGAATTAGCAAGCACACTGGCCATGCGGCGCTAAGCTCTCCAACGTCAACAAAGTCAAACAACGCAACACAACTAACGTCCCGAATAAATTTCAATAACCTAATGAAACTATATTGAAAAAACATACTTTAGGATGATATTGTAACATGTATCAAATAAAATCAAAGCCGGAGATCATATTCGCCCATAACGACTGGTTTCCAGTAGGCAATAACAGGTCCCAACACGCGCCTTGCAGAAAACAGAAAATTGGGGACACGTTGTTCCAAGAAGGCTTATTCACCGTCAGACAGAGATAATCAACTCATTTTTCCTCTCACTTCCTCTTGACACCCGGGTGAAGGTGTATGACGTGCACATATAGCCATACCTATCATGCCCATTTATAGGCAGTCACATGAACAGAACATAGATTTCAGACTTTCCACTTCCAGGTCACAAAGTGTGCTGCCAAATGAGTTCTGTTTTACCCACAGACAAAATTCAAACGGTTTAAGAAACTAGAGTGTTTTCTATTCAATAGTAATAATAATATGTATATTGTACGAGCAAGAATTGAGTACGAGGCCGTTTAAATTGGAGACGTTTTTCCCCAAAAGTGAAAACAGCACCCCCTGTCCTCATCAGGTTTTAAGATCAAATTCTTATTTACAATGATGGCCCACCCCAGCCAAACACGGACGACACTGTGCCAATTTTGCGCCGCACTATTGGACTCCCAATCACGGCCGGATGTGATACAGCCTGGATTCGAACCAGGGACTGTAGTGATGCCTTTTCTACTGAGATGCAGTGTCTTAGGCTGCCGGGCCAAATTATAATTTTATTGGTTATTATTGTCAATGATTCTTTTTGATAGAATGGGTTCTATCATATGAACTATAGAAATGAAGTTTTTCTTTTGCATTCTTCTGGGAGGTTTAGCATGGCTGTAAATGATAGAGATGTTGACTATTTGAAGCACAAATAGACCTGGCTACCAGGCATGACAACAGTGACCATGTGACATTTTGAATGATTGTATATGTTTTGTTGTTGCTAGGAGTTATGGCCTCATTGTGCCTATCGAGATTCTTATTCCGGTAACTACACATGTGAAGCTGCAAGAAAATCCTATTTAAATGTATTTCATACCTTTTTGAAATGTTGACCCTGATGTTACACGTTTGCCTATTTATGGATAGAAATACCCATTTCAGATAGAATAAAGGCATTAGAATGAATCAGAGTCTGCCACAAGTAGAGCTCCTTCTGCAATAAACATCACGCTGGGTGCAAGACCATTGCTGCACGTCTGAAGTTTGCAAAAGTGCACCTGAATGTTCCACTGCGCTACTGGCAAAATATTCTGTGGACAGATGAAACTACAGTTGTGTTGTTTGGAAGGAACACACAACACTGTGTGGAGGAAAAAAAGGCACAGCACACCAACATCAAAACC
Source organism: Salvelinus fontinalis (assembly GCF_029448725.1). Classification (NCBI taxonomy): domain Eukaryota; kingdom Metazoa; phylum Chordata; class Actinopteri; order Salmoniformes; family Salmonidae; genus Salvelinus; species Salvelinus fontinalis. The sequence goes on along the minus strand of NC_074669.1, from coordinate 31,872,854 downwards.
TCATCCCAACTGTGAAGAATGGCAGAGGGAGTATCATGGTTTGGGGCTGCTTTGCTACCTCAGGGCCTGGACAGCTTGCTATCATCGACAGAAAATTGAATTCCCAAATTTATCAAGACAGCCTTACATTCTCTTGCAAAATATCTGTCTGCCAATTGAAGCTCAACAGAAGTTGAGTGATGCAACAGGACAACGACCCAAAACACAGAAGTTAATCAACAACAGAATGGCTTCAACAGAAGAAAATACGCCTTCTGGAGTGGCCCAGTCAGATTCCTGACCTCAGCCCGATTTTGAGATGCTGTGGCTAGACCTCAAGAGAGCAGTCCACACCAGACATCCTAAGAATATTGCTGAACTGAAACAGTTTTGTGAAGAGTAATGGTCCACAATTCCTCCTGACCATTGTGCAGGTCTGGTCCGCAACTACAGAAAACATTTGGTTGAGGTTATTGCTGCCAAAGGAGGGTCACCCAGTTTTTAAATCCAAGGGTTCACATACTTTTCCCACCCTGCACTGTGAATGTTTACACGGTGTATTAAATAAAGACATGAAAACATTTAATTGTTTGTTATTAGTTTAAGCAGACTGTGTTTGTCTATTGTTGTGACCTAGATGAAGATCAGATCAAATTTATGCAGAAATTCAGGTATTTCCAAAGTATTCACATACTTTCTCTTGCCACTATGTGTTTCAGCATGTTCGATGTGATCACTTTTAAACAAGATGTTGTTTTGAGATGCAAGATCACTGATTCTATGCAGTCTCTCAAACACACTTTCTGTCTCGTAGGTCACATGAGGGACCCCAACAACCAGGTGCAGGTGGTAAAGAACCTTCGTATCAGCGTCAACAACGTGGTGACACGCCCTTCTGTCCCTGCCTCCGGCGTCCCTGGCCATGCTCACCGACGGCTGCTCAGCGAGGTGGTGTTGACATGCCAACCGGCTGAGGGTGGTGTTGCCAATGTCATTACTGCTGGCGACTATGACCTCAATATTAGTGGTGAGTATATTCACAGCCCTTGACTTTTTCCACATTTTGTTGTTACAAGTTGGGATTTCATAGCCTTTTTTTTGTCAACAATCTACACAAAATACTCGAATGTCAAGGTGGAAGAAAAAGTATAACATTTGTATAAATAAAATCTTCATTACATAACTATTCCACACCCCTGAGTCAATACAAGTTAGAATCACCTTTGGCAATGATAACAACCAAGTCTTTCTGGGTCTCAAAGAGCTTTTCAGACCTGGATTGTGCAACATTTGCCTATTTATTTTTTTCTAAATTCATCAAGCTCTGTCAAATTGGTTGTTGATCATCGCTGGACAACCATTTTCAAGTTTTGTCATAGATTCTCAAGTAGATTCAAGTCAACTGTAACTCGGCAACTCAGGAACATTCATAGTCTTCTTGGTCAGCAACTCCAGTGTAGATTTGGCCTTGTGTTTTAGGTTTCCTGCTGAAAAGTGAATTCATCTCACAGTTTCTGGTGGAAAGCAGACAACCAAGTTTTCCTCTAGAATATTTTCCTGTCCCTAGCTCCATTCCGTTCATTTTTTTTATCCTGAAAAACTACCTAGTCCTTAACAATTACAAGCATACCTGTAACTTGATGCAGCCACCACTATGCTTGAAAATATGGAGAGTGGTACTCAGTAATGTGTTTTATTGGATTTGCTCCAAACATAACACTTTGTATTCAGGAGAAAATTGCTTAGAAGCTGTTGAGGAGCCTCTTGGTCCTAGACCTAGCGCTCTGGTACCGCTTGCCGTGCGGTAGCAGAGAAAACAGTGAATTACTTATGTGACTGGAGTCTCTGACAATTTTATGGGCTTTCCTCTGACACCGCCTATTATATAGGTCCTGGATGGCAGGAAGCTTGGCCCCAGTGATGTACTGGGCCGTTCGCACTACCCTCTGTAGTGCCTTACGGTCAGATGCCGAACAGCTGCCATAGCAGGCGGTGATGTAACTGGTCACGATGCTCTCGATGGTGCCGCTGTAGAAACCTTTGCGAATCTGAGGACCCATGCCAAATCTTTTCATTCTCCTGAGGGGGAAAATGTTTTGTGTCCTCTTCATGACTGTCTTGGTATGTTTGGACACCAAGGAACTTGAAACTCTCGACCCGCTCCACTACAGCCCCATCGATGAGAATGGGGGCCTGTTCGGCCCGCCTTTTCCTGTAGTCCACGATCAGCTCCTTAGTCTTGCTCACATTGAGGGAGAGGTTGTTGTCCTGGCACCACACTGCCAGTTGTCTGACCTTCTCCCTATAGGCCGTCTCATCGTTGTCAGTGATAAGGCCTACCACAGTTGTCATCAGCAAACTTAATGATGATGTTTGAGTTGTTTGGCCACTCAGTTGTGGGTGAACAGGGAATACTAAGTACACACCCCTGAGGGGCCCCAGTGTTAAGGATCAGCGTGGCAGACGTTTTGTTGCCTACTCTTACCACCTTGGGGCGACCCGTCAGGAAGTCCAGGATCCAGTTGCAGAGGGAGGTGTTTAGTGCCAGAGTCCTTAGCTTAGTGATGAGGTTTGTGAACAGCATTCTCATATACGTGTTCCTTTTGTCCAGGTGAGAAAGGGCAGTGTGGAGTGCAATAGAGATTGCATCATCTGTGGATCTGTTGGGGTGGTATGTGAATTGGAGTGGGTCTAGGGTGTCCGGGAGGATGCTGTCGATGTGAGCCATGACTAGCCTTTCAAAACACTTCATGGCAACCGACGTGAGTGCCGCAGGGCGGTAATCATTTAGGGAGATTACCTTTGCTTCCTTGGGCACGGGAACTATGGTGTTCTGCTTGAAACATGTAGGTTTTACTGACCCGGTCAGGGAGATGTTGAAAATGTCAGTGAAGACACTTGACAGTTGGTCTGCACATGCTTTGAGCACACGTCCTGGTAATCCGTCTGGCCCAGCGGCTTTGAATGTTGACCTGTTTTAAAGGTTTTGTTCACATCTGCTGCCGAGAGGGTTATCACACAGTCATCCAGGACAGCTGGTGCTCTCGTGCATGCTTCATTGTTGCTTGCCTCGAAGCGAGCATAAAAGGCATTTAGCTCGTCTGGTAGGCTAACGTCACTGGGCAGCTCGCGTTTGGGTTTCCCTTTGTAGTCCGTAATAGCTTAAGTCCTGCCACATCTGACGAGCGTCAGAGCATGTGTAGTAGGATTCAATCTAAATCTTGTATTGACGCTTTGCTTGTTTGATGGTTCGTCTGAGAGCATAGCGGGATTTCTTATAAGTGCCTGGATTAGTTTCCCGCTCCTTGAAAACAGAAGCTCTAGCCTTTAGCTCGATGCAGATGTTGCCTGCAATCCATGGCTTCTGGTTGGGATATGTACGTACAGTCACTGTGGAGACGACGTCATCGATGCACTTATTGATGAAGCCAATGACTGATGTGGTGTATTCCTCAATGCCTTTGGATGAACAGAACATATCCTAGAACATATTCCAGTCTGTGCCAGCAAAACAGTCCTGTAGTGTAGCATCTGCCTCATCTGACCACTTCCTTATTGGGTGAGTCACTGGTACTTCCTGCTTTTGTTTTTGCTTGTAAGCAGGAATCAGGAGGATAGATTAGGGGTCAGATTTGCCAAATGGAGGGCAGTGGAGAGCTTTGTATGCATCTCTGTGTGTGGAGTAAAGGTGGTTTAGGATTTCTTTTTCTCTGGTTGCACATGTGACATGCTGGTAAAATTTTGGTCAAACTGATTTAAGCTTGCCTGCATTAAAGTTAAAGTTATCGTTTTTTATGTCCTGTTGGTAAGGTAAACTTAATCGTAGGTTATATATTTTGTCATCCAATGGTTGCACGTTAGCAAGAAGAATGGACAGCAGTGGGAGTTTACTCGCTCGCCTATTGATCTTCAGAAGGATGCCCGATCTGTGGCCCCTTTTCCTGCGTCTTTTCTTCACACAAAAGGCGGGGATCTGGGCCTGTTCCAGTGAAAGCAGGATATCCTTATATGAAGGCTATTCCACGTGAGAAATTGCCAAGAAACTGAAGATCTCGTACAACGCTGTGTACTACTCCCTTCACAGAACAGCGCAAACTGGCTCTAACCAGAATAGAAAGAGGAGTGGGAGGCACCGGTGCACAACTGAGCAAGAGGACAAGTACATTAGAGAGTTTAGTTTGAGAAACAGATGCCTCACAAGTCCTCAACTGGCAGCTTCATTAAATAGTACCCGCAAAACACCAGTCTCAACCTCAACCGTGTAGAGGCGACTCCCGGATGCTGGCACTCCTCTTTCTATTCTGGTTAGGGCCAGTTTGCGCTGTTCTGTGAAGGGAGTAGTACACAGCGTTGTATGAGATCTTCAGTTTCTTGGCAATTTCTCGCATGGAATAGCCTTCATTTCTCAGAACAATAATAGACTGACCAGTTTCAGAAGAATCGTCTTTTTTTCCTTCCCATTTTGAGCCTGTAATCAAATCCCCAAATGCTGATGCTCCAGATACTCAACTAGTCTAAAGAAGGCCAGTTTTATTGCTTCTTTAATCAGGACAACAGTTTTCAGCTGTGCTAACATAATTGCAAAAGGGTTTTCTAATGATCAATTAGCCTTTTAAAATGATAAACTTGGATTAGCTAACACAACGTGCCATTGGGACACAGGAGTGATGGTTGCTGATAATGAGCCTCTGTAAGCCTATGTAGATATTCCATAAGAAATCTGCCGTTTACAGCTTCGATAGTCATTTACAATATTAACAATGTCTACACTGTATTTCTGATCAATTTGATGTTATTTTAATGGACAAAAAATTGGCATTTTTTTTCAAAAACAAGGACATTTCAAAGTGACCCCAAACTTTTGAACGGTGTTTGTGTACCTTTGTATACCTTTATTATTCCCCGCAAGCCCTACCACACCTTCCCCATTTGGAGTAAACTAATAAACAATAACACTTAGGCTTCTACTTCCAGCTTATACATACTATACACATCTTACAGACACAATCTATTTTACAATAGTTATATTTTGTTTTTAGTCCTGGCCTTCCTCTATTTTTGATGTCCATGCAGTTTGATTTCTATTTGCCATGTATTTGTAACTGTGCTATTTCACAAAAGTTCTTAACCTATATTCATTTTACAGACCCCGTATGTTTTACGTTTTGTCTTGTTATTATTAGTCCCACCCGTCAGCTCCATTCAACCCCTTCCATCTATCTCTTAACACCCTCCATTTTGGATTTCTATTTGCCATATTTTTCAACTGTGCTGTGATGCTTCACGGAAGTACTGAACCTTTTTATTCTCATAGTTTCTACAGATTATGAATTTAAATAAACTTTTTTGCTGAAACAATTATTATATTATTTATGACTTTTTAAATCACACAATCAATCAATCAAGTTTATTTTATATAGCCCTTCGTACAGCAGCTAATATCTCGAAGTGCTGTACAGAGACCCAGCCTAAAACCCCAAACAGCTAGAATGCAGTATTGCTATCTGCAGCGTTAGCTCTAGGTAAATGTTGCAATTCCTGTATCTGTGACCAAATATGAGCTACATATGGACAGTACCAAAATAAATGATCTAATGACTCTGCCTCCTCGCAGCAAAATCTGCAGAGCTGGGAAGATTGTATCCCGTGTGTGTGTGTGTGTGTGTGTGTGTATATATGTGTGTGTGTCATTTTGCGTGTCAATTCATAAACCATGTGCCAGGGAATCGGTACATCAAAAATCTCTTTCCAACTATATTGCAATTTATATGGCACAGCTGTCAATTTTTTTCGCCCTTAAATGAAACTGGTGTATATTTTTTATTTACGATAATTTATTTTTAACCAATTTTGGTCACTTTTTCCCCCTTCCACTTGCCTCTTCCATTTTTGTGGCAATGGTGCAATTAGTTCGTTGTAATTTTGGGTAGAGTAGACATTTCCATATGTCTGTGTTAGCTGCATATGTGACAACTCCACCAGTCCTATTGATATCATTTACAAAGATTATACCTTTTTTTTAATCATTTAAGGTTTTTTATCAATTAGTATATTTGAGTTTAACCACAATATTTGTTATATTATTTCTGTCTTTTCTGGTGGATTAAACTGAAATTGCAACCAACTTTATAAGGCTTGTTTAAAAAGAATTACGTTTTGGAGATTTTGTTTTCAAATAACTGAAAGTGAGCGGTTGTAATCTGAATAAAGGGAAAAAGACCATTCTTGAACATGGGGGGAGACATTACTAATTTACTCAGATTTAAGTATAACTTTTGTATAACTGATGCCTTTAGTGAGAGGTCTAATGATTTTAAAATGTAATCATTTCTTCCCTCCGAATTCATATTCATTATATAAATAGACCCTTACATTTTTTTTCTTGCCATTCCATATAAAATTGAATATTTTTTTCCTCATATAATTTAAAAAGCTGGTTGCTAGCTGTAGGAAAAACCATAAGCAAAATAGGTTAACTGTGATATGACTAAAGACTTAATAGCGGTGATTTTTCCACAAATAGACAGGTATTTTTATTTTCCGTGGTAGCAAGATCTTAACTATTTTTGGTGACTTTCTATAAAAATGTATTGGAGTGAGATCATTTCTGTCTTTCGGGATATGTGTATCGAGTATGTCCACATCTCCGTCAGACCATTTTATTGGTAAACTAGTTTGTGATTCAATACGTAATCATTTACACTTATCATAATTTGGTTTTAATCCAGAGGTTAGAAAAATTATCTTGAGGCTGTGGAGGAATTGTAATTGTGGATTTAAAAGAACATCAATCAGTGTACAATTACACCTTTCTTTATTGAGGCATTATCAGAAGTGTAAATCATAACTTACCATGCTCAAAGGGATATTAAATGTCTCATTTTATTTTACCCATCTACCCACCTTCTTTGTGAGGCATTGGAAAACTGCCCTGGTTTTTGGATGAATCTGTTTTTTTAATTTACCTTTTTATTTAACTAGGCAAGTCAGTTTAGAACAAATTCTTATTTTCAATGGCTTGTTCTGCCCCTGAACAAGGCAGTTAACCCACTGTTCCACGGTAGGCCGTCATTGAAAATAAGAATTTGTTCTTAACTGACTTGCCTAGTTAAATAAAGGTGTAAAATAAAATACAAATATGAGGTTTAGAGATGTGGTAGTCCTTCAAAATTCATGTTTAACACTATTGCACACACTGAGTCCATGCAACAAAGCAATTTTTTTACTCCTGAACTTATTTAGGCTTGCCATAACAAAGGGGTTGAATACTTATTGACTCGACATTTCAGCTTTTAATGCATTTGTAAACATTTTGAAAAACATAATTCCACTATGAAATTATGGGGTATTTTGTGTAGGCCAGAGACCCAAAATCAAAATGTTAAGTCATTTTAAATTGAGGTTGTAACACAACAAAATGTGAAAAATAAGCCAAGGGGTGTGAATACTTTCTGAAGGCACTGTATGTCTATTTTGTTTTTGTAGCCCTGGTTGTCCTGGAAAGGAAATGGTTAAATATAAGGGCTGTACATGCAGATAAATGAAAAGCCATTTTTGCTTTTTGGGGGGGGGGGACTGATAGGGTTAACTTCTTCTGGGCAGGTGGGACGGTAGCGTCCCTAAAACTTAAATAATCTATAAAATTTAAGACGGATAAAACTGTTTCTAATACCCGGATAAAAACAGCGTGAAGCGCGCTCCAGTTCACGCGCATCAAAACAGTAGAGTCCACCTGGAGTGACAATTACAATGAATAGGACTACTTCTTCATTTCTCAAAAGAAAAACATAGAACAATTTCTAAAGACATTTGACATCTAGTGGAAGCCGTAGGAACTGCAACCAGGTTCCTAATAATAAGGGTATCCCATAGAAAACAATTGGAAAATCGTATGACCTCAATTCTTTTCCCCCCTGGATAGTTTGTCCTCAGGGTTTCGCCTGCCATATCAGTTCTGTTATACTCAGACATTATTTTAACAGTTTTAGAAACTTTTGTGTTTTCTATCTAAATCTACCATTTATATGCATATTCTAGCTTCTGGGCCTGAGTAGCAGGCAGTTTACTTTGGGCACGCTTTTCATCCGGAGGAGAGGTTAAGGTTGAGCCCTGGGCTTGTGTTTTCTATGCAAGATAAATATTCCTCTCGAGGCGCATTCATGTTATGCGTGCCATAGGGAGGGAAACATGCATTCCCTTTTTTCTACTTTTTACCCCTTTTTCTTCACAATTTCTTGGTATCCAGTTGGTAGTTACAGTCTTATCGTTGCAATTCCCATACGGACTCGGGAGAGGCGGCGGTCGAGAGTGGTGCGTCCTCCGAAACACAACCCAACCAAGCAGCACTGCTTCTTGACACAATGCCCTCTTAACCCGGAAGCCAGCCACACCAATGTGTCGGATGAAACACTGTGCGCCTGGCGACCATGTCAGCGTGCACTGCGCTAGTGTGCGATGGGACAGGGACATCGCTGCCGGCCAAACCCTCCCCTAACCCGAATGACGCTGGGCAAATTGTGGGTCTCCCGGCTGCGACGGAGCCTGGACTCGAACCCAGAATCTCTAGTGGCACAGCTAGCACTGCGATGCAGCGAGAAGCCCTGGTAAACATGCATTCTGACAAGCAGTCAATGCACAACAATTCTTGCAATCATGGGGAAAACAGCAGTTTTAATGGCCGTTGTTAAAAGACATACACATAGCCTCCCGGGTGGCGCAGTGGTCTAGGGCACTGCATCGCAGTGCTACCTGCGCCACCAGAGTCTCTGGGTTCGCCCCCAGGCTCTGTCGCAGCCGGCTGCGACTGGGAGGTCCGTGGGGCGACGCACAATTGGGCCAGCGTCGTCCGGGTTAGGGAGGGTTTGGCCGGTAGGGATTTCCTTGTCTCATCGCGCTCCAGCGATTCCTGTGGCGGACTGGGCGCAGTGCGCGCTAACCAAGGGGGCCAGGTGCACGGTGTTTCCTCCGACACATTGGTGCGGCTGGCTTCCGGGTTGGAGGCGCGCTGTGTTAAAGAAGCAGTGCGGCTTGGTTGGGTATTGCTTCGGAGGACGCATGGCTTTCGACCTTCGTCTCTCCCGAGCCCGTACGGGAGAGCGATGAGACAGATAGCGATGAGACAGATAGTAATTATTAGCGATTGGATACCACGAAAATTGGGGAGAAAAGGGGATGAAAAAAAAAAGACATACACATATTTTACAGTAAAATATGGGTATTTAGACTCCGTGTAGGCCATACATTTTATTTTGTTTTGTATTATTTAAACTTAGATAGATAATGCATTTCAAACATTTCCATCAGCCGGTAGAGTTTCCCAAAGATGCACCTTATGCGAGCCATTTCATGTGACGGAGATGAACATCTCCATTAAACTTAGAGGGCAAATTTTTATATGCAACAACTAGGATGGGTTGTTAATGTGACTAGGATTGTGCCTTTGGCTTCTGGACAACCATAGACAGTTGATATGAAAACCAGTAGGACAGAAATGCGGTGAGTTTTTTTGTTATTAGCTTAGCTGTTCGCTGCTTCGTGCTGCTCCTCTCTCTCCCACTGATCCCTGCAGCCTCCGTCTGTGAGTTGCCTAGCAGCAAGTCTCCGCTCTGGCTTGCTCACTCTAAATAGAGACAGGCATTAGTTGATGTAAGAAAGCTACTTTCTAGCTCTATAAACTCACTGTATGTTATTTTTGGCAAAATAATAATTCCGATCCATCAAGACACTTCCTGTTTTATGACTGACACAATTTGTTAAATTCTGACACCAATTTAATTCTGCAAAACAATGCAAATGAACCTATAGACTGATAAGCATGTCCAGTCAAATTTCTTTTCAGATGCTAACTGGAGGCAAGCATGGTTTCTGTCTGCCAAATTAGTGTGACAGTCAGGCAACCTCCATAGTGCTGTCAAAGTAAAACTGAGAAGTTGGGCTTGGGCAGCCACAAGCCATAGCTGACTCCATTGAGTACACAGTACCACCAAAGCTGTTATCTGTGGTACAACCTCAGTCCCTTCTAAATTCCTATCGTGTCAAATCAGCCTCAAGTCCATTGTGCGTGAGATGGCGCTGTCGATCACGATTAAACGTCATTGAGCAAGCAAACGCTGAGACGAGGGCGCAGAGGAGAGATGAGTGCCGCGGGCACACAGGCCAGTCAAGAGTGAAGAAATGGTCTCGAGAGAGCAGAGGATGTCCCGCAATCCAACAGGCCAGACTTGAGAGCTTGCAAGTGTGATTTTGGGCAAGCAGAACCTCATTGCTCCAGATCACCTTTGGGTTTCAACAATTGCTTTTTTCCCCCCGATTTGAAATCCAATCTAGTGGTGGTGGTGGGCAATCTATCTGGTGCGTGTCTAGAAACCTTTGATTGGTCACTTACACTGGAGTGATGCACAAACGAACATGCTTACCCATGGCCAGTCCAGAGTGTGATTGCATGACATCCAACAAATCGATGTGCTTCAGAGCCGGCTGTTTAGCTTGCAAGCCAGCTTGAACAGTAAGCACAGAACGATTCATTTTAAATGCAAAGGAATTACCTAAAAATCATACAATGTGATTTTCTGGATTTTTGTTTTAGATTCCGTCTCTCACAGTTGAAGTGTACCTATGATAACAATTACAGACCTCTACATGCTTTGTAAGTAGGAAAACCTGCAAAATCGGCAGTGTATCAAATACTTGTTCTCCCCACTGTATATGTAGAGAAATGAATGTAGCAACTACATCCACTACAGATTGACCCTTTTTAAGTCTTTCAAAACTGTGTGATGTGTTCATTAGACTAATGGATTTATTTATTTATTTTCCGCATGAATTAGCTTGAGCAATAAGACCTACTTTTATTCCAAAGGCTGGGGTCCTCACTATGCAGCTGTTATGAGCTCATTTTTCACTGGCTGTCCACTTGTTTCAAAAACAATGATTGATCGGCAGCTTAAACTTCTTGAATTCAACCATTTTTGGGTTCAAATACACATTTAGATTTGTTTACAGCCATCCACAACAACCACAATCCGTAAGTCGCAAATAGCTAAATGAGAGGGCAGAAGTGTGATTCACATCCGTGCGCTATGTAGATATCAATAATATGTAATATCCGTATCGCCGTAGACTACACTTCTGTCATCCTTATCGCCAAGTGTTTATTAAAGTTGGATAGTCTTTGGAGCTTGACAGCAGTTGCACCATTGGAAGATATACCTTGGACTGTAGCCTACAAAAGCCTGTTCCTGCACTTTTCCTGCGCTCGATCAAAAACATTTGGTGTCGCCGCAGTGGTCTCTGACTTGTGGTCAGACTCGCTCAGGTGGAACAAATTTAAACTTATGCCTTTTTTCAATGTTGATTTGAATGTCATTGAGAAAACAACATGTGTCAGATTTTTTTTCTTCTCACAAATCCTTTCTGAATTGAAGTATAATCATCTTAGTTTTTCAAAAGTATCTAATCTGATTACAATATGTTTGCTGGTAACGGATTACAGTTACCGTTTTTTGTAATCCCTTGCATGTAAATTTCCCCAACCCTGCATGTGGGTACACAAATAATAATGGCATGATGGTAACATTGAAAGGAAGGGCTCGTTAAGAGAGTGTGCAGAAATTGAGAGAAAGGCAGGATTTAATATTTAGGGTATTTATTAAGCCCACAAGTACACAAAGCATATGGGGATTTTTTATAATATGGAGACACGAAGGGGAGACCCTTCTACATTAACAGTACATAACCAGTGCCAAATAATAGAATGTAAACTGAAATGAATGATTAACCAGCTAAACTCAGGTTAACATGTAATGATTGTCCACACTACATTCAAAGGAGGACTGAGGAGAAGCACCGCCATGCGTTCTCCAAACATTTCATTGAGGAAACAGATTTGTTTTATAGTAATTGTCTAATTTCACAGACAATAGTAGTTCCCAAATCAGTGTCAAAATATTTCAATTTGGCATTTTTTGTTGTTGTTTTGATTACATGCAGTAATACAGAAGTAAAATCGCATAGGTAGTCTCATCAGCTGTTATCAGCAAGCTAGAGCCATCTGTGGAAAGAGCACAAAGTCGATCAAAGATGTACTGAACAAAAATATAAACGCAACACATTTTACAATTTTTCTGAGCTACAGTTCATATAAGGATATCAGTCTATTTAAATAAATTAGGCCCCAATCTGGATTTCGCGTTATTGGGCAGGGGCGCAGACATGGGTGGGCCTGAGAGGGCATAGGCCCACACTCTTGGGAGACTGGCCCACCCACTGGGGAGCAAGACCCAGCCAATCGGAATTAGTTTTTCCCCACAAGTGCTTTGTTAGACATAACAAAGCACCTTGTTAGATCCCGCGGGTGAAGAAGCCAGATGTGAATGTCCCGGGCTGGCCTGGTTACACATGGTCTGCGGTTGTGAGGCCGGTTGGACGTACTGCCAAAATCTCAGAATCTGGGGTTCAGAACTTCACATTTTAGTGGCCTTTTATTGTCCCCAGCACAAGGTGCACCTGTATAATGATCATCCTGTTTAATCTGCTTCTTGATATACCAAACCTGTCAGGTGGGTGGATTATCTTGGCCAAGGAGACATGCTCACTAACAGGGATGTATACAAATTTGTACACAAAATTAGATGAATAAGCTTTTTGTGCATATGGAACATTAATGGTATATTTATTTCAGCTTATGAAACATGGGACCAACACTTTACATGTTGCATTCATATTTTTGTTCAGTGTGTATATATTTTGACATGTAGTAATTATCTCTGTCTGTGCGCTCGTGAGACCCATCTGCTTGCTGGACCACGTTCTGTGCTCTCGACTGGTCTGTGCACTAGTGGCACTCATTCTCTGCTCGCAGGACCCCGTTCTCCACTCATTGTTTGCTTGCTCAATGATGGACTTTAGAGGCTGATTTGACGCCATAAGTTCCTGGGCCAAGACCGATATGAGAAGAATGAACTCTGGCCACAGGTTCAGTAAAACTAAGACACAACAGAGGCCTGGAATCATCACCTGGTTAATGAGCTGTAGGATTGTAGTGTTGACGAAGAATGTGAAGTCCTGTAGTTCCCCAGACTGTCCTGTAGAGGGAAACAGACACTAGGGAGAGAACATGGGGGAGAGGGATGACCTGGAGTTATTTAGTATTTTTTGTTGTTGACAATAACAGCAAATGTATATTTTATTTATTTTTATTTTACCTTTATTTAACTAGGCAGGTCAGTTAAGAACAAATTCTTATTTTCAATGATGGACTAGGAACAGTGGGTTAACTGCCTTGTTCGGGGGCAGAACGACAGATTTTTACCTTGTGAGCTCGGGCATTCGATCTTGCAACTTTTCGGTTACTAGTCCAATGCTCTAACCACTAGGCTACTTGCCGCCCCAAGTATAGTGTAGTATGGGGGGTGATTTCCATGTTGATTTATTTTGTTAATTTCCTCTGCTGACCTTCTTCCCTCATTTTATTTTCTCTTTTACTCACCTGGATGACCCTTGGGTAAGAGCCTTCCTACAATCTCTGCCCTCTAACCTATGACTTTACAGGTCACACCTTTTGACAATGGATTATAAATATCCATAAAAGCTTTTGTTTACCTTAAATCAGCTCTGTGAAATGCTCTTTGCAGGACATTCTTTCTCACTGTATCTGATATGAATGTAGCCTAGAGAAATAATATATTTTGTGTTAAATTTCAGGAAAGTATAAAACAAAAAAGCAGGTTCATGAAGATTCTGGTTCCATTTTTCAAAGAATGAGCTTTGGGCAATGTTGTTGTGGTGATGTTACCACAGAGTGTGTCCCTCTTACGGTCCACTTCCTCAAACCTCTCCAATCCCCTCTATTGCTCCCATACTATTAGTGGACCTTGCTTGGGTCAAACAGCCTCCTCTAACCCTAACCTAAAGTTAAGTCAATCCAACCATGGCCCTCCTATGTCTCCCGTTGACCTATGAATGGAGCATACACATTACATGTTCTGTCGTCAATGTTTTGTTGAATGCTAAACTGAAAGCTAAGCTTGTGATTTGGGCTAACCTTTTCTCCAAGCTATATATAGGAGCACATTTGTAGGTTAAAGTGAGAGCCATGGTGGTAAGATTGACCCTAGTCTCAGTCTCCTATAATGCTGCGCTTCCCTGGTTTTATTGGTCATAACTACAATCTACTATGTGAGATAGTGTATATCTATGATGTTGGTACTGTAGATCTATGAGTGGTGAACATCAGTGGGTGCTCCTGTACAGGTAATGGGATGTTGCTAACGCTAGTCCCTGACTCTCTCCCCCTGTCAGATCGCTCTCTTAAAGCTAGCGTCCCCTGGTACAGTGACTGGAGGGACACACTAACGGAACTCAGCACCTCCAAGCACTACACAGGTACCTGTACTCTCACCTCACCTCACCTGGCCCACAGGTGTGTGGGGGGGAGGGCCCTCCCTCTTCTCTCCATTTACAGCTATCCCTCCCTCCCTCCGTTCCTCCCTCCCTCCTAACTGTGTAGCAGACTGTCCTTTTCTCCTCTCTAGTCTCTCCGTAGCAGACCCGTGTAGTGAACTCTACCATCTCTCCTTATTCTTTCTGCTCTCTCACAAGGTAGTAGTTTCAGATGTCCATATCAGGGATGTGATTTTTTTTCTTTTCTTCTTACATTTTCTTCCATGTATAAACAAAAATCCCACATTTCATGTTTTTACTACGTTGTCCTGATCACATCCCTGCATATGTTTGTGTACTTTTCCATATAAGTAAGTGTACTCTGTACTGGTTGTCTCAGAAATGGTCTTGTTATGTGGGTTCATGAAGTGACTCAGGGCATTAGAGCTCATTTTGATATAATCTTGATAATGGAACTATCTTTTCCTGCATCCTACACCAAAAGGAAGAACATTGGACACATAAAATAGTCTCTTCATATATAAAGGATGGGTGTAAAGTGGGAGCATTTAGTCAGTGGTCTTCCGTCTCCCATTTATATATAATTGGCCTAGGCCTATATCTAAATCCCAGGATATTAGATAGGGTGTCTTGTAAGATATCCGCATTCCAGAGTCCTGAGACTTGAGCCAGTGGAAATGGAAACTATGCTTTCTATCTTAGTCTGTTTGAAGTCAGGGTGGGGAATTGTTTATGTCCTGAACACTCTTCCTGTACTCTCACTTCTGTGCTCTATCAGTTAATTAGATTTTATTTATACAGGCCTCAAAGTGCCTTACAGTCATACATAGGCCCCCTAATTGGCTATGGCCTATTGCTTTCTGAGCCGCATCTCTAGGCACTCAGACTTCCCCCCGGCATTAACTCTTACTCCAAGTTAAAGGGTTTTCTCTCAAACAGTGAATTAAAGTTGATAACAGGGAATTGGAATTGATTCAAAACAGAAGGCTTTAAACTGAGATGAATCTTGACTGCCGCGTGCGTGCTTCTCAGTTACTGAGATCACTCACTGACCTGACTGAAGTGAGCTCTCTGATGCTCACTCCTGACTCACTCACGCAAAGTTTCCCTTGTATCCTGTGGCTTTATTTAGTAGCAAACAGACCTGGGTTCAAATACTAATACTATTTGGAATAATTTCAAGTACTTTGTTGCCTGGAGTGCCCGGTAGGCAGTGTTTGCACTTTTGGGACTTTTCTATTGGTCCTGTTGTGCCAGGCAAGCTCAATCAAGCACAGGTTAAGTATTGGAAATGATTTCAAATAGTACTTGAAGCCAGGTCTGTAAGTAGCATAGAACTCCTGATCTGTTTGGTTTTCTCTCAATCAGTAGGTTACTAACTGGTGGTCCTCGTGATGGAAGACACATAGCATGCCTGTTTGTACACAAGCATAGCACAAGTGTTAAAAACACAGACAATTTGTTTGATGAAATCCAATGTTGGTGTATTTGGTCGTTCTGGGTACACTTGTCCCCAAATTTGTGGACAGTGACACTAACAAATTGTTTTGACTTGACGTCATCTTTTGTCTTCACATTTTTCAAGGCTGAGCACTGGTTGCTTTAGAGATTCTTTTGAATAATTTGCCTGCCATAAAATGACTGTAAATGTATTACTGCCTAATCATCTGTAAAATGGGTCGCATGTTGATCCTCAATGCTGTTGTGCCTGTGTTGTGATGAATGTGGAAAGAGAGAGTACTAGTCTGAGGTGTCACGAAGGAGCTGTTCAGAGAACTCACACCAGAAATGGCAGAATTACCCGGGTTGTGTTCATTAGGGCACCCCATTTTTAAAGCTCATGAGATCTTCTTATTGGACCAGTTCAGATAGTACCCGAGTCAGTATGCAGACCAAGCTTCGCACTCATTCTTTGTTCACACACACACACACACACACACACACACACACACACACACACACACGTGTGTTACTTTACGTAGTTGATGTCTACATTTGGCCATGGTAACATTATATACTCCTGCTGATTTTTGTTATTCGGACAATAATTGGTGAATCTCTTGATGACAAATGTAGTCTACAACGAGCAGCGTGATGCTCTCTGCATCTCGAATGGGTTTAGGATAAAAGAAAATCCGGAAGTGGTACAAACCCTACTCTCATCTGGCTAATCAGTAATTCATCTAATTTCTCTCAGAGTATCATTTATTGCGGCTCCGCGATCAGACCCTTCAGCTGTGTGTGTGTGTGAGGGTTAGGCGACGTCGACCTTTGTCCTATCGTGATTATATACCCATCAAACTTGCTATACATAGTATTTCTTCCTATTGGCCAGCCCCAAACTCAACTTAAGCGACTATTGGGCGAAAGATAATGATGTTTAAAGCCTGGGCAGAGGCGAAGTGCATATTTTTTTCAAATATTCCTTTCTGGTGGACGAGCTTCAGCATGGAACAGGTGTGTCTGTGTGGCGCGCACATGATGGAGCAGTGACTGTTCCTCAGACAGTCTGTCTTACCATAGTGAGTTAGGTTAGACATCATGGGCTGGATAGAAGCAGTGTACCGTATTCAGAACTGGAAAATTACTATTCGATGAGGCAAATAAAGCAAGTAAAGAACATTCTAGATCTCATAAAGCTGTGATTGAGAAAAGCCTACGCTTTAGGCTGTAGATTGTTCGTCTTGTTAAAGCTGCAACTTTAGGACAGCGCCTTAAGCTAGAATATTTGGGAAACAAGCTACTGTTCCTAACTTTAACTTTTATGATAGGCCTAGTAGGAGGATAAGTTATTAGTCATTTTTCAGTCCTGCATGGATAATTTCTTTCTTAATAAGCTTAAACTTGTGCGAGACTCTGTTTCTTTACTCTGCGGCGCCAGTGAAGTTAAAGTAGGCTAAGCCATCGTCTGTCGCGTCCCCATTGATGATGGCTATCAATCATTGATAGACTATGCTATCGTAATATCGCTCAACCCTAGTGTGTGTGATGGCTTCTCCTGGCTGGTTGACCCTGGTGTGTGTAGACCTCTCTCTGCAGCCCCCCCCCCCCCCCCCCCCTTCCGGGTGTCGGCTACAGGTGCTCTATGCAGCTCCACTACCAGGGTGGGGGTGAGACCTGGTTAGAGTAATGTTCTCTCTCTCTCATCTTGTTGTCCTATCTCTCCAGCCACGACTCCCTGGTTTGAGGCGTACAGAGAGAGCTTCCTCCAGTCCATGCCTGCCTCCGACCATGAGTTCCTCAACCACTACCTCGCCTGTATCCTTCTCACTGCTTCAACGTAGTAGAATGAACACTGATGATGAGAGACAAGTTCTCTCGCTCTCTCTCACACTCCTCCTTTTTCTCACGGTCTTCTTTTGCCTCTCCTCTGTTTTCACCGTCCTTTCCCCACCCTTACTCGTTCTCCGTCTGCGTGGTTGCCTCCCCCTTTCCTTCTCAATCTCTTTGGTTGTGGTTCTTTGACGGCCGTCCCTGCAGGTCTGTTGGTGGTGTCGTCCAGTGAGGCTGTACCAGTGGAGAAGTTCCTCAAGCTGTCTCAGGAGCAGCACAGGATCCAGCACAGCGGCGAGTACACCAACCCCAAGTGGTTCATCCCCAACACACTCAAGTACTACGTCCTACTGCACGACATGAGCCAGGGAGACGAACAGAGGTGAGTAGTAGTGACGCAAACACCGCAGACATGCAAGTGCGCACACAACATCTCAGACAGCCAGGCTTATGACCTCGGCTCTCCTTCTCTTTAATCCACTGACCTCGGCTAACCCTGTGTGCGCGTGCCACCCCCCCCCACCGCCACGTCATTAGACCGAAGCAGTAATCAGGAAGGTGTTGACACCGCTCCTCATCAGCAGTTATGGATTCCCTTAATTATCTCTCTCTCCCCCTCTCTCAGGGCTGACTCTGTGTATGAGGATATGAAGCAGAGGTATGGTGCTCAGGGTTGTTACCTGTTGAAGGTCAACTCTCGTACGGCGGCAGCGGGAGCAGACGAACAGATCCCAGACCCATGGAGCCAGTACCTTCACAAGAGTAGCCTGCAAAGCCAGGTACAGTTGGGGCCCAGACAAAGTGTTCCAAGTATCTAGTTGCTAATGTACAGTAGCATACAACCGACAGTACCATTGTCGGGTTCATTAGGACACATTGTTTTGCGATGGAAAAAGAAGAACGTTGATTATTGGACAAGTTCAGCTTAGCACCTTCCTGTTTTACTCCGTTTCTGAATATTTTCTTCCGTTGCGTGCCTATTAAACATGACTCATCATTTTGTGTTTGCTCATGGCTGTTCCAGGATCAGTATGAGGATCCAGCCCCTGTAGTGGTGAACAACACGGCTGTAGAGAACAACGTAGGAGGAACATCCGAGGTGGACGGACACGACTCGGAAGAGAAAGGTGAGCGTAGCCACTTCGGCAGTACTCGGGAGCTGAAGATTTCCATGTCGTCGGCCACTCCTCAATTCGACTGCGTCTACGCGTACTCGTGGCTCAGCTGAAAAGAGCTCGGCGCTCAGCAACTCCAAGGTGGTTGGGAGTGCTCATCCACGGAAATGTATTTCAAACGTGTAAAATACACATTTGTATAGTTGAAGCCTCTTTTACACCTCCGTTGTGTATCTGATTCGTTCCTCTCACTCTACTGAAAGATTGATGGCATAAATAAATAAATACACAGCTCTAGTTCAGCTGACTTATTTAATGCAGATATACTCTATGCTCTTTACTAATCTATCTGAAGCCTGCCTGTGTTGACAACGTGGTGTTGATGATTTGTTCAGATTGAGTTTCCCAACATTCTGGACGCACATCCATCATGTGCTTAATGTACTTGACCATGTTTTGTTGTTGTTTACCCAGACGGAATCACCAACAGTCTGGCCACACGCCTTCACATTGTTGACAATGACATTGTGTGTCGTTTATCAGACGGAGTCTTGGTCAACAGTCTGGACAGCACCCATCCCCTCCAGCTGGATGCACCCAGTGACACGCCCGGTAGCCTCGACGCTCTCAGGGCCGTCGCCGTGGAAACCAAGCCACCGCCCCTCGCCACGGGAGTGGCAGCGGCCACCAGCCATGGGGCGTGCCTCACGCTGAATGACCACGACCGCATCAGACTGTTCATCCAGGAGTTTACCTTCAGGGGACTACTGCCTCACATAGAGAAGAACATCAGACAGCTCAATGACCAGGTAGAGACACGCATGCACAATGACCATTAGACGGCTCAGTGACCGCGTAAACGCGTGCTCCGGTACACTCTGTGTTGTTCTTATATTGACACGTTTATTGGTAACTGTCCGTCCGTGACTGCTGCCATATCAACCTCCTGTCAATATTGATTCATCAGTCCTTCTGCTATTGCAATTTTTTTTTTTTTGCAAAATCGCCAATTCCCTGCATGTTATGCGAGGATTTTCAAATGTAACCAATAACCACATAAAACAGTCAAATCACTTCAATATTACAGCATAAAACTGTCAAGTTACTGCACTACAAAAAAAAAAATGTGGACAAAATCATTGTAGATTGCCATGCAAAAATCAAGCATTTTTGCCTGCAAAAAGCACTCCCAAAAAAAGCTGCGAAATCTTGGAGGGATTGATGGACATGATCAATGATATGACCGTTGGCCTCCTAATGATCTGAACTCATTCATTCTCTCTCCCTCCCTCTCCCGCTCTTCATCCCTCCCTCTGTAGCTGGTCTCCAGGAAAGGCTTGAGTCGCTCTCTTTTCTCTGCCACTAAGAAGTGGTTTGGAGGTGGGAAAGTTCCAGAGAAGAGTATCGCTGAACTGAAGAACACTTCTGGCCTCCTGTAAGTACATCCCCTTCCTCCTCAACTTCCTCTTCATCACCATCATATCACCATTAGCGAGGAGATTGTCCAGTTAGCTTTGGTCTTAGCACTTACGATCACACTGCTTACTGACTAGTGTTTGTCAAGGACGGCCGAGTCCTCTCATTATTAACAGATAAAGCCTTCGATCACACTGTGTGCATACCATATGTACCAGACAATCACATTTACTGTGTTCAACCATCCATGTGTCTGATCAAAGGTGCAGAAGGACAGGATGGAGAGAGTTAGAACTCATCAGAGATTAGCTCTAGGCTTTCACCCAAAGCAGTGTACAGTTTGCATATTGAATTCTTCTGGATGGAGGTTTGCCATCAGCCTATGGGCCCTGGTCAAAAGTAGTACACTAAATAGAGAACACTAGGCTGCCATTTGGTGAGGCAACTTCAGAATGGTTCTGGATGGCAGTTTGCTAACACCTTCATCTCCTGAGCTGTCTGACCTTTGCTCTTCGTCCTGTGTGATGTCATTAGCTATCCCCCAGAAGCCCCTGAGCTGCAGATCAGGAAGATGGCTGACCTTTGTTTCCTGGTTCAGCTCTATGACCTGGCGTACAGCTGCTACCACACGGCCAAGAAGGATTTCCTCTCTGACCAGGCCATGCTCTATGCCGCTGGGGCACTGGTGAGAACACGCACATACACTGATGGAAAGAGAACACACACGCGCATACACACACACTCTCAAAGAGAACGCACACGCGTGAACACACACGTGCATACACGTGCTCATACACACACGTCGCATGCGCACACGCAAAATACATTGTCTTGAAGGTTTGTGAACTGTCTCGAGGAAAGGACACAGCAGGATGTAAGGTTGAGATGCCAGAAGGTAAAGTAAGTGCTTGGCGGCAGCAGCAGCACATCAGCAGTACTGAATCTGAGCACACGCACATCAATCTACCCTGTACCTCTGAATGACGTCAGCAAAACATGTTTTTGTTGTACTCTTGGAGACCTGAGCAGTACGATATCTACCACAGCAGACTAGACAGAAAATAAATGTGGAGTTTTTCCTGTAGAATGTTCAGAGGAGTCATGGAACATATAGAACAAAGACTGTAATTTGATGTCTGGGAGAACCGAAGCGTAATTGAAGCCACAGAGACAGAACTAGAGGTGGCGTCACCGGTGCACATCTGAAGAAAGCATCGTGACAACATCGTAATCTTACTTTCCCTAGACAGATATACAACACTGAATGATATTGGAAAATGGCCACACACACACACCGTATTGATCTCCCTGCCCTCTGCTGCCCGTCCTAGCATCCTGCGGTTTTAAGCATGCTGCCACGCCTCATGGCTTTCTGGGTCACCGGAATATTAATGGCAGACAGGTGTGTGTGTGTGTGTTTAGCCAGAATATTAATGGCAGGCCGATGGTCTGGAACCGTGACCGCCCCTCACGTGTCTGATACCTAGCCACATCACACCCACCATTTATAACACTCAACACTGATGGTTGTATGGATATATGAGAAATATATTTGAAATGATTATCTTTCTCTTCTTTTGCTGCCCCTCTCTCACTCTGCTCTCTTTCTCCTCTCTCTCATTCATCTCTTTCCCCTTATCTCCCCCCTCTCTCTCTGCATCCATCCATCCCTCTCACTCATCTCTCTCTCTGTAGGAGATGGCAGCAGTGTCTGCGTTTCTACAAGTTGGGGCTCCAAGGCCGTATCCAGCACACTACATGGACACGGCAATACAGACATACAGAGATGTGTCCAAGTACGACATTCTCACACACACACACACACACACACACACACTTTCAGGTGCTGTCACAAAAATGCACATTGACTAACAATGCCCGGTAGGCTAAAATAACCAGCCTCATAGCTGAAAAGCCGCATGCAAGCCACAAAACTACAATAGGCTCTCACCCCTGTGGTAGTGTGTGTGTGTAAGAATGTTTTATGAAAGTCTTTCCCCCCATACAGGAACATGGTCCTAGCTGAACGTTGTGCTCTGCTCAGTGCTGAGATACTAAAGAGTCAGGCCAAGTACTCTGATGCTGCTACCCTCCTCATCAAGATGACCAGTGAGGTGAGAAGACTACTAGAGCACGACCGATATATCGGGTCACCGATATTATCGGCCAATATTGGCCTTCTAACGCTATATCGTTATTTGCCGATAATTCCACCGATAACCAGTAAATGGGATGGAAAAAGTCTCATTGCTTATCTGAACACTTGCGGCCATTCTCATGTCATTATTGTCACAATGTAAGAAGTCAACATGTGAAGCATTTTTCTTAGACAATTGCTCTGTTGGGATTGACAATAATGACAATTCATTGTGGAGTAATGATTTAATTTCCTCGCTGTTAAACAGTATCGATAAGTGTTTGTCCCCCCAAAGAATCGGTATTGGACCCAAATAAACAGTGATCGGGCTCTAGACGCTACTTCCGATTTATCATTATATCAGGTTCTTTATTTTTACACTGTCGATTAACCTCTGGCTCTGTGTAATTCTGTAGCGAATCACTGTTACGTGTAGCCTATATTTGTGTGAAACTTTTGTAATGTTACTGCCGTTTTGAACAGGTTTCTCTTGCAAACAAGATTTTATCTCAGTTAGACTAACCTGTACAATTAAAATGTTGTGTGGCATGTCCAAGGTATTAGCTAACCTGTATAACCCTGTCTATCTCCCTCCCAGGACTCTGACCTGCGTTCTGCCCTCCTATTGGAGCAGGCAGCCCACTGTTTCATTAACATGCGGAACCCCATGGTCAGGAAGTTTGCCTTCCACATGATCCTGGCAGGACACCGCTTCAGCAAGGCAGGGCAGGTGAGTGGGACTGAAATAGGCTAAAGTTAGGCTTTGTTCTGTAGACATGCAACTGAAGAGGGCGAAACAGGGAGATACCATGTACTTGGGTATGTAAATTCCTGTTAAAGAGGAATTGCGGGTGTATAAACACCAATCAGGCCTTTGTAAAAGCAGAATGTGGTGATCTGAGACGAGGTGAGACAGGAGTGATTCTACTGGTGGGTCAGACGGGTGATATGGTTTCTGTCCTTCTGAAGCCCCGTTTGAGCGGGAGGCCTGACGTCTTCAAAGTTCTAGAATTGTTAGAGCATTCCATTTCAGAACTCTTGATGGAGCGTGTTGATTGTTTTCTCCCCCTCCTCTCTCTACCTGTCATTATCTCCCCCTCCGCTTTCTTCGGTCTTCCTCTTGCCCTCTGCTGTTTCTCCCTCCCTGTAGAAGCGCCATGCGTTGCGGTGTTACTGCCAGGCCATGCAGGTGTATAAGGGTAAAGGCTGGTCCCTGGCTGAGGACCATATCAACTTCACTATCGGCCGCCAGTCCTTCACCCTGCGCCAACCAGAGAATGCTGTCACAGCCTTCAGACACATCCTCACCAATGACAGCCAGCAGACCTCCACTCAGCAGGGAGCCTTCCTCCGGGAATACCTCTACGTCTACAAGGTAACACACTTACAATGTTAATAAAATCCTATCACAACCTTAAAACAACCTTTCCACAGCGTTGGCACATTATTACAACCCCACAGCAGGGAGTCAAAGAAACAAGATCACAACACAACCTATACATAACCTCAATATTACCTTAATACAGCCTACCACAGGGAGGCTCAGGAAGCCTTCCTTAGAGAACCTCTATACCCCTGAACAAGGCAATGGTGTGATAGACTCTGGAATGACACAGGCTGTCCTTGTGTTGCATCGTGTACAGGTACAATATTCATATAAATTCATACACTGTGTACAAAACATTAAGGACACCTATTTCCATGACATGATGTCACTTCAATCAATGTAGATGAAGGGGAGGAGACAGGTTAAAGAAGGATTTTTAAACCTTGAGACAATTGAGACATGGGTTGTGTATGTGTGCCATTCAGAGGGTGAATGGGCAAGACACACAAGATTTACGTGCCTTTGAATTGGGTATGGTAGTAGGTGCAAAGTGTACCAGTTTGTGTAAAGAACTGCAATGCTGCTGGGTTTTTCCCATGTGTATCAAGAATGGTCCACCATCAAAAGTACATCCAGCCAACTTGACACAACTGTGGGCAGCATTGGAGTCAACATGGGCCAGCATCCCTGTGGAATGCTTTCAACACCTTGTAGAGTCCATGCCCTGATGAATTCAGGCTGTTCTGAGGGCAAAAGGGGCAGATGCAACTCAAAATTAGGAAGGTGTCCTTAATGTTTTGTACACTCTGTGTATATTCAGTTTATTTAACATGGGCTGTCACTCAAAAAAGTTACGAAAGTAAGAAATACATACAGAAAAATGATCATATTGGTCACATGTGATTTTCAGGTGGCCTATACCTTCCAACTCCCCATTCCACCCAGCCCAACATGTTTCTGTCCTGCTCCCCATCCTTATCTTTACTATCTTTATCATGTGGTATTGTGTGTAGATGGATGAGGACAAACTTTTTTTTTTTTAATAAGGCTGTAATGTAATAAAATTTGGATAAAGTCCAGAGTGCTGTGTGTGTGTGTGTGTGTGTGTGTCTACAGTGTCTATCTGTTTGACTTCATATGTTTGTTTATTTGTTGGTGTTGGACTTTAGCTGAGATTATTCTTTACAGAGCCAAGTATACAGTAGTTGACTAGCACCATTCATTCTCGCTGTTGATAATTCAAATGTTATAACTTCTAATAGTAACTGTAACCACTGGCGAGTTGGGAAGAGTGAGTTGATTGCCATCTAAGAGCCAACATCTTTTTTGCAACAGTGCTGCCTGCCAGCAGTCAGATTCAAGGAGCTCAAATCAAATGTTATTAGTCACATGCGCCGAATACAACAGTTATTCCTTACAGTAAAATGCTTACATACAAGCCCCTAACCAACAATGATATCATTAAGCAACATAGCAGACTTCATTTTTACATTCATGCACTTCTAAATTAATTTTGTAATTTGTCCCAGAAGCATTTAACTGCAGGGCACTCCAACATAATTACAGAGGAACGTGTCTGCCTGATTTTATGGTACACAGTGAACAGTTGGGAGTTGGGGCCAATTTCATTGTTAAAGGTTTCCTTGGTGTTAAATGCAGTCTGTGAACAAACATAAAATGTTTAAGTTGTGATGCCATGGTCACATTTTCCATATTCTGTTCCAGTTAAGGGTTGTTCAAATTCACTTAGGTCGAGGCTTGGGTGATAGCTGGGGTATACGTATATTTCGAAATACCGACTATGATTTTCAATACCGTAAGTTGGAGGCAGCTTATGGTATAGAAATGAACATGAAATCCTCTGGTAACAGCTGGGCATTCCTGCAGTCAGCATGCCAATTTCGTGCTCCTCAAATCTTGAGACATCTGTGGCATTGTGTTGTGTCAAAACTGCACATTTTAAAGTGGGCCTTTTATTGTCTCCAGCACAAGGTTCACCTGTTGATCACGCTGTTTAATCGTCTTTTTGATATGCCACACCTGTCAGGTGGGTGGATTATCTTGGGAAAGTTGAAATGCTTATTAACAGGAATGTTAACACATTCGGCAACAAACATTTGAGAGAAATAAGCTTTTTTGTGCATATGGAACTTTTCTGGGATCTTTTATTTCAGCTCATGAAACATAGGACCAACACTTTACATGTTGCGTTTTTGTATTTTCTGTTCAGTGTATAAGTACCTATGAGTAATCTAAGATGTGTGAAATAAACTATATCCAGCTGTGCATTTGGTTTGCTAACTTTCAAGCTAAGTGCCTGGATGTCAAGATCAAGGGCTTGGTTACAGAAGAGACATTCAATCCCCTCCTTGATCAAGATCCTTGTTTTTTGTTGTGATGCCCCTTGTGTGCACATTTTGGTAATATCATATACTGCGGTATGGTTTGGCGGTTTAAAAAATGTGGATCCCGTTCAACCCTACTTAGATCTGTGGATCATACTTTTTTTAATGGCTAGCCCTGAATCTGAACTTTCCAGAAGTTATTTATACGTCGTATGAAATTAGATTTGATAAAGATCAGTTCTTTTGGGAACCCATATAATTTATTGATAACAACTGACCTTCTCACAGCTCTTCTACAGTCCTGTTTTTTTTGCTTTGTTGGTGTTTTGGTATCGAGCATCATGGTACTAACACTGGTATCGGTATCAAAGTCAAAATTACGGTATCGTGACCTTACTCTGTCCCCTGGCCCTCCCGACTAGAGTGGGGGCATGTTGACTCACTCCTGGGTTCGCTCCAGCCAGTGGGAGCGAATCATTGGCTAGCCTGCTGTCCCTCAGGACTCCATTACCCAGAAAGACATGAGGCAGTTATTTTGATAGATACATGTTCCATCTTAAATAACCTAAAACCCCCCCCCCACTAATTTCCTTGTATTTTGGTCCTTTTAAAACCTGCAGTATGTAGAATAGTGTGCTATAGCTTGGACAATAAATAAATATGGATAGGACTCCTGATGACAAAAACATGTTGTTTTCTACATTAGGTATGGGTGAACAGAGAATACATTTTCTTCCCGGTACAGGACCTCCTATATGTGCGTGCACCCAAACAATGTATGGGCGTAATCATAGAATTGGATACAGTATAGAATCCCTATTAATTCAATAGGTTTTCTGTGGGCCTAGTCGTAAAGATTTGTCATTTTAACTTTTTGAATGCATTACCTTTTATTGTGGCATTAACACAACCAGTCATGTTTTCATCGCATTGTCAAACAATCACTTCAAAGTTTTTCTTTACTAGGCTACCTGCACACGTTCAATTCACTTGCAACATATTTCCAGCCTCCAAACAGTGGTGAATGGAAAGAGACATCTCTTACACAAAACACCAAAAACTGTCACGACATTTGGTAATCGTCATTAGGCCAGAATTTATGCATCCATTGCTGTCTGCACGTGTCTCGGTTTTGGCCAAATTTCCATGTTCTCGTCGAATCGCATTTTGGAGAGTAGGCTATACAAACTTTTTTTTCTACTCCATTCGCACATTTTTCATGCATCTGAAATGCAGAAGTGATAAAAAAAGTGGTGTAATAGCCTAGATTTTACTTGACATTTTTCTTTAATTATTGTGATGGGCTCATGTTTTACCGGTACGGCATACCCCCAATATTACCGGATTGTACCGCCTTACTATTCACCCCTAATATTAGGGCTGTTTTCCTAAAGAAATCACATCCACTTCGTATTTTGTTTCCTTGTCGCAATACTGTTGTCGTCAGTGCCCTACTGTACACACTACAGAACTCTGGTACTGTGTGTGTACACTAAGTGTATTGCAATAGTGAAATTGCACGTTTCTTTTGAGTGATAGCCGTATTAAGTTGTGTCAATACGAAAATGTGACAATCCTCTAATCTGGCATTTCTTAATTTGTATACTAGACTAATATTTAGAAGTAATATTAACTTGAATAATAATGAAATGCTACACAATAGTGTAGTTGTGGAGAAAAGCCACGTGTTTCTTTTGAGTCGTCGTTCCCTCCCCCCGTGTACTTTGGCCTGGCCAATTTCTGTAACCTCATTCCAAGACCGTCACAGCCTTGTGTGTTAAGTGTCTCCTTGCTCTGTACCTTTTCCTCCAGAATGTTACGGGGGCATGTGAGGTGGCGCTACCCCAGCTGCCCCTACCCTGCATCAACAGCTCTGCCACCAGGGTCTACTTCGGCCATGAACGCCGCCTGGCAGAGGGTAAGACTGAGACAAACACACACACTGCTCACCAATCATACATTTCAAGCTGCAAAAAATAGCAGTGTGACAGAGTGCATTGTGTGTGAACTTAAATGTGCGTTTTGAGACTGTGAAACGAGACGTACGTCTAGTGTTTGCGCACTGCTGCTGAGCGACTATCTTCGTCATTAAAGAGTCAAACTTTGAATGAAGATCAGAGGAGTCAAAGATCATGTCCCAAATGGCACCCTATATAGTGCACAACTTTTGATCAAGTAGGGAATAGGGTGCCGTTTCAGACATTACCAAAGTGTGGCTGCCTGGGCTGAAGAAAGTTCCTTCCTGCCGTCCACTGATTACAGCTGCTTCATTTAAACAGGCCCTCAAAACAAAACATCATTTAATTTCCTACCATACCTTCTGTCCTTAGATATTTAATTTAGGATTACTATGGCCTGAAGACATTTCAAATCAAAAACACATTTTCAGCACAAAAGAAGGTATTGTCCTGTGAGGTTTGAGACGTGGCATACCGTTACATACGTGTGTGTGTCATAAGTGGGGAGTGTTGGTGTTGAGTACTGAAGGTCACATAAACATGAAGTTAGATGAGTAATTTATCCCCTGACACTGTGACAACAGAGCCAACAATAGAGTGTGTGACATTTATGGAATGTTTGTAGGAGTGTGTATGTTTGTATCCCTTTTGTACCAACCAACTCATATAGCCATTTTTTTTTTACCCAAAATGTCCTTGTTCAGTTGTATTATTGCACTATGCATTATGTGCTACTGCATAGTGCTGGTTTGATCCATAATGACCTGATTGATTGATCAATCAATTGGTTGTGATTTTGATCGATTTAATTGTAGAGATGTGCATCTTTCACTTTCAAGACGATTTGATACGCATCTAGATACATGGGCTCCGATATGACACAGGAACGATATGTTTTAGTTTGAAATGATTTGGTGCAATTCTGAGCTGAGCCATAGGGGAAACTGGGCATCTACCACACCACTATCAGTTAGGGGGTGGGGCAATGTTTGCTTTTTGTCCCCTCCCCACTTTTGATCTGAAATCACAATCAGCCATCAGTCATTTTTGCAGATTTAAAGTGTAATTTATCAATATTTATATTTTTAAATTAGCTATGACATATCCGAAGTACTGCTATATATTTATTGGCTTCAACCCGTCTCATAATCCTTTTATTTTTTGACCGTTTTGGAAGTTTTGACGGACTCTGAGCTTCTTTTCTGCTGTCCATGTTGTGAAATGATTAACTTTATCCTGTAAATCTAAAAATGACCATATATACTGATAGTTTTGGTAGTTTTGCTTAAATAATTGCTAATGGTGAACCTGAACAATCAAAATAAAATGGAATGTGAGCCCTGATCAGCGTGTAGCCTACCTATAGCCAGATAAGAGTTTTCTCTGGCGGTAGCATAGGCTTCTTTCATTCCGGTAAAACATCATTTTCAACTGCGCAGTTGATTAACATAACCCAGTTAATTTACATTGGTTTTCACTCAACTTATAAAGCAGCTTTGCGCAAGCCATTTTGGACATATCAGATCAGGAATAGGTCTACCTCATTGGGCAGCACGCGAAGCTGCGCACAGTTTGGCTACGCTACTGATAATGCCTGTTAGTTTTTTACATGCAAAATGACTTGTAGATCAATGACTGTCAACACAATGACATGCTTAGTTCGACACTGAAGAAGAGGACGCAGTTGGCACAAAATATGAGGTATTTTCGGAACTGATGCATATCGGTGAATCGTTGCATCCCTAATTGATTGTGATATTGATTTATTAATCAGGTGAGAAGCAGGCAGCCACCCACGTGTCCTTGGACCAGGAGTTTGACCGGGACCTAGCTGCCATGTGGCAGGACCTCGAGGAACAGGTGGTTGCCGCCGCGAAACGTGGTGTCGTTCCGGCAACGTTTCAACCCACCCAATGCTGCCTGAACAGTCAGACGGACAACCTCCGCTTCCCACTTGCTGTTGTGGAGGGTAACTACACTAGCACTTCTGTCTCTCATCCCTCCTCCTTTTAGCACGGCTTTCTGTTCTTATCCCCCCCCCTCATCTCTCTCTGTCTTCTATTCAACTTTAAGTCTGATAGCTTGATAGTTAACCCACTCACACAACCCTTCACCTACAACCACACGCATATTATAAATAGTATTACATTCACTATCCTCACATAGTGCCTTTCGGAAAGTAATCAGACACCTTGACTTTTAACACATTTTTTCCCCTCATCAATCTACATACAATACCCCGTAATGACAAAGCAAAAACTGTTTTCTGTCATTTTTTGCAAATGTACAATATCGTTCAAAAGTTTGTGGTCATTTTAGAAATGTTCTTGTTTTTGAAAGAAAGCACATTTTTATGTCCATTAAATTAACATCAAATTCATCAGAAATACAGTGTAGACAATGTTGTAAATGACTTGTAGCTGAA
Organism: Salvelinus fontinalis; assembly: GCF_029448725.1. NCBI lineage: Eukaryota > Metazoa > Chordata > Actinopteri > Salmoniformes > Salmonidae > Salvelinus > Salvelinus fontinalis. Next base: position 31,842,479 of record NC_074669.1, on the reverse strand, counting down.
AACGACAGATTCTTTATGGAATATCTACAGAGGCCCATTTTCAGCATCCATCACTCCTGTGTTCCAATGGCACGTTGTGTTAGCTAATCCAAGTTTATCATTTTTAAAAGCTAATTGATCGTTGGAAAACCCTTTTGCAATTGTTAGCACAGCTGAAAACTGTTGTTCTGATTAAAGGAGCAATAAAACTGACCTTCTTTTGACTAGTTGAGCATCAGCATTTGGGTTCGATAACAAAATGGCCAGAAACAAAGACCTTCAGAAACTCGTCAGTCTATTCTTGTTCTGAGAAATGGAGGCGGCCCCGGTGCACAACTGAGCAAGAAGACAAGTATATTGGAGTGTCTAGTTTGAGAAACAGATGCCTCACAAGTCCTCAACTGGCAGCTTCATTAAATAGTACCCGCAAAACACGAGTCTCAACGTCAGCTGTGAAGAGGCGACTCCAGCACTCTTGTCTCAAACCTGAAAGAATTACTCAAAACCTGAGTTCCCTTTGTCATTATGGGGTATATTGTGTAGATTGACAATTTTAGTAATTTAATACATTTTAGAAGTTGTGTTGTCTGTGTTCTTATCCTGCTCCCTTCCTCTTGTCTCTTCCTTTTGCTGATACCTCGCTATCCCTTTCGCCGCTACCTCCCTCGCTCGGCCCCTCGCCCCCCCCGTTGCTCTCTCTCCCTCTCTCTCCCTCTATCTCTCTCCCTCTAGAACCCATCATAGTTGAGGTGGTGTTCCGGAACCCTCTAAAGGTTCCACTGGTTCTCTCTGACCTCTCGCTGCTGTGGAAGTTTACACTCAAAGACTTCAATCGACCGCATCCACAGGACGACTCGGTCGGAGATGCTGTGGCCATCAGCAATGAGAAGGAGGCCAGCGTTCCCAGGGTAAGAGTGTGTGTTACCTTTGGTCTTTGAGGCTACAGTACTGTAAGAGCAGGGTCGTATTCATAAGTACACACTGTAGCAAAACACCTTTTTCTTATTGGATAAGTCCCACAGTTTCAGTATGTTTTCTATCGTTTGGTGCCTGTTGAATAGGACCCTACTATTCTTCAATCGGCTTGTCATGTCTGCAAATGTCATCAGCAAGCTCATTTAACCTCTACTTTTTACAATCCCTCTTGTTGCAGACCCCACAGAAAGATGACGTCATTGCCACAGAAGTCATCCCAGAGTTCTACCTGAGCCCTGAGGAGACGAAATTGGTAAGCTGCGTTTTATGATTCTCTAGTTCTCTCTTCTTGCTGTCTTTCCTCTCACCCTAATTTTCTGTGACTTCTCTCTATGTCCGACCCTCAGTCTTTTCTTTTTCTTCTTAAAAGTCTATCAATTTCTTCTGTCTGATTCCTCTCTGTCACCTCTCTCAGGCTCGTCTGAAGCTGCTGCCCCACCAGACAGGTCAGCTCAACATCCTGGGTCTAGTCTATAACCTGGCCTCCACCTCCTCTACTGGAGACACTACTATTAACAGCACCGCAGCCTCACAGAGCGAAGGTAACATACACATGGTCATGTAGTCACACACACAGTGAAACCAGTACTATAATTAAGCAATAAGGCCCGAGGGTGTGTGGTATATTGCCAATATACCATGGCTAAGGGCTGTTCTTAGCACAGCTTACACGGAGTGCCTGGATACAGACTTTAGCTGTGGTATATTGGCCATAATACCACAAACCCCCGAGGTGCCTTATTGCTATTATAAACGGGTTACAAACGTAACTAGACCAGTAAATAGTAATTTTCTGTCATTCACGAGGAATAGGACCTGATATACCACGGCTTTCAACCAATCAGCATTCAGGGCTTGAACCACCTGGTTTATAATCCTGTTTTGGTCCCGCTCACCTGACGGTTGCGATCCTCTCAACAGGTCCCTCAGCGGCAGAGGGTACTTCAGTTCGTGGTCGACAGGACCTAGAGATCCAGGGACCGCGGTTGAACCAGACCAAAGAGGAGAAGACCTCAGTCAGTCACGGTCCTGACCGACGTCTTGACCCCACCATCACCCCTCCCATGCCCCTGCTAGAGGTATTCACTCAATTCCAAATCAACCCTTAGCCCCTTGATCTCTAGGTCCCTACTCACTGGACACTTCTGTAGATCTGAGAGGATTGGATTGGTGGAAGTAATTCTTAGATTCACAGGAATGGCCAGGGGGTAAATGTTTGATTCAGGGCTCGTCCTTTATCCTCTGCTGTCTGCCCTCCTCTTTCCCTGTATGACTGATGGTTTGATACCAGCGATGTGAATCGGTCTGTGGTAGATTTCATCTACCATTTTTCCCATCTACATTTTCAATTTCTGCGATGTATTACCATTTAGATTGAACTGGGCAGTATATGAGTAATTATGGGATGGATTCAGACTGGTCTATATTCAAATGACTGGCAGCCAAGTCCCTCCCTATCACTGCTTTATATATCTGCCAATCTCATGAGAAGGGCTGTTACACTGTAACTTGTCACACACTAACTAACCTCTCTCTGTCCCCATTTCTCTATCACTATCCCACCCCTCTTCCTCGCTCTCCCATTTCTCCCCCCCAGGTATTCTTCCTCCAGTTCCCTACTGCCCTGCTATGTGGTGAGATCAGGAAGGCTTACGTGGAGTTCTGTAACATGAGTCGCGTTACCCTGTGTGGCCTGCGGGTGGCGTCCACGCACCCAGACTTCTTTACCTTTGGAAGCTCCTCCTTAGCCACACCTCTCACCCCCCTCAGCCCCACCTCGTTTGAAAACTGCTCTGCCTACAAGACCCTGGCCACACCCCCTGGCGCCACGCCCGGGTCTGTTGCCGCGGTGACACTGGTTTCAGAGGGGGACTTTGGGTCAGGGACAGGGTTGAGGGGAGGAGGAGTGTCCGGTGCGGGTATGGGGGGTAAAGGGATAACGGAGATCCCTCTAGGAGAGGGGACACTAAAGCCTGGAGAATCTACCCAGCTGCCCCTGTGGCTGAGAGGACCGGACCAGGAAGGAGTCCACGAGATCCACTTCCTGTTCTACTACGAGAGCGCCGAGAAGGGAGGCAAGATCAGGTAGGATATTCACTACACAAGCCAAGATCAGGTATGGGAGAGTTATTCAAGAACAAAGTATGATACACACTGCATACTGAAAAGCCACATTGGACCAGCCATTAAAGCAGGGAAGAGAATCCAAATCAGGTTGGGGAGAGCGAAAGAGCAACCTTTCATAATGCGATAGGGCAGAGGTTATTAAAAAGAGAGGCCTCTTACTCATTGCACATTAGGCTTACACCAGCCATCCAGAAATGGGAGAGAGCTGCCTGTTAATCAGGTAGAAGAGAGAGCAGGCTATTCTATTCAGGTAGGACCTTGGGGAAGCTGCCTGATGCAAGACATGAATGCAAGAAACTATCTCATTATAATTTTTTAAATAAAAGATGGATTGGAGCTGATAGAATCCTAAAACAAAATGGTGAAAGCTGCCTACGTTTGAAGTCTTCACACAAAACTACACAAGTTAAGATCAGGTAGAGGAAGAGAAGACTGATATTCACTCATTAGTCAATGCACATTAGTCAGTGCACAAGCCAAATAGTGTAACACGAAGCGCTAAGGGGAGAAAGTAGTTGAAGTTGAATGAAAAAGTTTTAATTTCACATATTTTAGAGCAACTATTCTGTTCGAGTGGACTTGATGGGTGTAGTCAAGCAGTAGAAAACTTACGATGAGTACCGGCCAAACTTAAGCACTGCTATTTTCTATACTTTAGAACCAGAATTCCCAATAGAAGCTAGCCAGCTAACTAGCTAGTAGTCAGTTAGCCACTGCTAGCGGTCATCAGCTAACCTTAGCCCAGTCAACTCCTGCCAGTATGCACAGCGAGATTCAACCCAGAGCATACCGGACTGCTTTTTCTCCACCAAATCTCCATGTCTCCGGATTCCTACTGCAAGCTCTGAATCTTTTCACCTGGATCATCGCAGCTAGCTAGCTGCTCTTCGAGTGGCTACTCCTGGCTAACGTCTCTGTCCCGAAGCAAGTACCGGTTAGCCTGGAACTAGCCTCGTGCTAGGCCCATCTCCCGGCTAGCTGAAGAGGTTCATCAGCCACTCCTTGGGCTACAATACCTATTTTGCAAATTGTCCTGGAACCCTTTTACTGCCGACATAGAGCCCCGCCGATCCATCACGACTGGTCTACAGAAGTAATCTGCCCGAAGGGGTTTCAACAGGCTCGTCCGTTGCGACGTCCCCTGAAAGGCCCATCCGCTAGCCGCGGCCCACTAGCTGTCTAGAGTATATCGGACTGTTAGCTGAAGAGGTCCATCAGCCAATTTCTTGGGCTACAATACCTATTTTGCCAGCTACAATACCTATTTTACCAATTGGCCTGGACCCTTTTACTGCCTACACGGAGCCCTGCCGATCCATCACGACTGGTCTGCTGACGTAACCATCCGCGGGGGGGCTACAACTGACTCTTCCGTCGCGACGTCCCCCTAAGGCCCTTCTGCTAGCCCCGGCCAGCTAGCTGTCTGAATTGCCGTGTCTCCAGCTCGCCTAGCTACTCACTGGTCCCTATGATAACTCGGCTATGCATGCCTCACCATAATGTCAATATGCCTTGTCCATTGCTGTTTTGGTTAGTGATTGTCTTATTTCACTGTAGAGCCTCCAGCCCTGGTCAATATGCCTTAGCTAGCCCTTTTGTTCCACCTCCCACACATGTGGTTACTTCACCTGCTTTAAATGGTGTCTCTAGAGACAACCTCTCATCGTCACTCAATGCTTAGGTTTACCTCCACTGTATTCACATCCTACCATACCATTGTCTGTACATTATGCGTTGAATCTATTCTTCCACGCCCAGAAACCTGCTCCTTTTACTCTGTTCCGAATGCACTAGATAACCAGTTCTTATAGCCTTTAGCCGTACCCTTATCCTACTCCTCGTCTGTTCTTCTGGTGATGTAGAGGTTTATCCAGGCCCTGCAGCGCCTAGCTCCACTCCCATTCCCCAGGCGCTCTCATTTGTTGACTTCTGTAACCGTAAAAGCATTGGTTTCATGCATGTTAACATTAGAAGCCTCCTCCCTAAGTTTGTTTTATTCACTGCTTTAGCACACTCTGCCAACCAGGATGTCCTAGCCATGTCTGAATCCTGGCTTAGGAAGGCCACCAAAAATCCTGAAATTTCCATCCCTAACTATAACATTTTCCGGCAAGATAGAACTGCCAAGGGGGCGGAGTTGTAATCTACTGCAGAGAGAGCCTGCAGAGTTCTGTCTAACTATCCAGGTCTGTGCCCAAGCAATTTGAGATTCTACTTTTAAAAATCCACCTTTCCAGAAACAAGTCTCTCACCATTGTCACTTGTTATAGACCACCTTCAGCCCCCAGCTGTGCCCTGGACACCATATGTGAATTGATTGCCCCCCCCCCATCTATCTTCAGAGCTCGTATTGTTAGGTGACCTAAACTGGGACATGCTTAACACCTTGGCTGTCCTACAATCTAAGCTAGATGCCCTCAATCTCACACAAATTATCAATGAACCTGCCAGGTACAACCCCAAATCCGTAAACACGGGCACCCTCATAGATATCATCCTGAACAACCTGCCCTCTAAATACACCTCTGCTGTCTTTAACCAGGATCTCACTGCCTCATTGCCTGCGTCCGTAATGGGTCCGCGGTCAAACGACCACCCCTCATCACTCTCAAACACTCCCTAATACACTTCAGCGAGCAGGCCTTTATAAACGACCTGGCACGGGTATCCTGGAAGGATATTGACCTCATTCCGCCAGTAGAGAATGCCTGGTTATTCTTTAAAGGTGCTTTCTTCACTTTTTTAAAAGTGCTTTCTTCACAAGCATGCAACCATGAACAGATATAACCCTTGGTTCACTCCAGACCTGACTGCCCTTGACCAGCACAAAAACATCCTGTGGTGTACCGCATTAGCATCGAATAGCCTGCGCGATATGCAACTTTTCAGGGAAGTTAGGAACAAATATACACAGGCAGTTAGGAAAGCTAACGCTAGCTTTTTCAAACAGAAATTTGCGTCCTGTAGCACAAACTGTTCTGTGACAGTAAAGTCCATGGAGAATAAGAGCACCTCCTCCCAGCTGCCCACTGCACTGAGGCTAGGAAACACTGTCATCACCGAAAAATCCAGATAGCTGATGTTCTGAAAGAGTTGCAAAATCTGTACCCCTACAAATCAGCTGGTCTAGACAATCTGGACCCTCTCTTTCTAAAATTATCCAACGCAATTGTTGCAACCCATATTACTAGTCTGTTCAACCTCTCTTTCGTATCGTCTGAGATCCCCAAAGATTGGAAAGCTGCCGCAGTCATCCTCTTCAAAGGGGGAGACACTCCAGACCCAAACTGCTACAGACCTATATCTACCCTGCCTTTCTAAGGTCTTTGAAAGCCAAGTTAACAAACAGATCAACAACCATTTCCAATCCCACTGTACCTTCTCCGCTATGCATTCTGGTTTCCGAGCTGGTCATGGGTGCACATCAGCCATGCTCAAGGTCCTAAACGATATCATAACCACCACCGATAAAAGACAATACTGTGCAGCCGTTTTTATCGACCTGGCCAAGGCTTTCGACTCTGTCAATCACCACATTCTTATTGGCAGACTCAACAGCCTTGGTTTTTCAAATTACTGCCTCGCCTGGTTCACCAACTGCTTCTCAGAGTTCAGTGTGTCAAATCGGAGGTCCTGTTCGGACCTCTGGCAGTCTCTATGGGGATACCACAGTGTTCAATTCTCGGGCCGACTCTTTTCTCTGTATACATCAATGATTTTGCTCTTGCTGCGGGTGATTCTCTGATCCACCACTATACTGTCGCCACCGTTCTGTGTACTTCTGGCCCTTCTTGGCCACTGTGTTAGTTAACCTCCAGACGAGCTTCAATGCCATACAAAACTCCTTCTGTGGCCTCCAACTGCTTTTAAATGCAAGTAAAACTAAATGCATGCTCTTCAACTGATCGCTGGCCCCACCTGCCCGCCAGTCCAGCATCACCTACTCTGAACGGTTCTGACTTAGAATATGTGGAAAATTACAAATACCTCGGTGTCTGGTTAGCCTGTAAACTCTCCTTCCAGACGCGCATTAAGCATATCCAATCCATAATTAAATCTAGAATCGGCTTCCTATTTCGCTACAAAGCATCCTTCACTCATGCTGCCAAACACACCCTCGTAAAACTGACAATCCTACTGATCCTTGACTTCGGTGATGTAATTTACAAAATAGCCTCCAACACTCTACTCAGACTGCATCCAATTTGCTATCACAGTGCCATCCGTTTTGTCACCAAATCACCATATACTACCCACCACTGCGACCTGTTTGCGCTCGTTGGTTGGCCCTCGCTTCATATTCGTCGCCGAACCCACTGGTTCCAGGTCATCGATAAGTCTTTGCGAGATAAAGCGCGGTCTTATCTCAGCTCACTGGTCACCATAGCAGCACCCACCCGTAGCATGCGCTCCAGCAGGTTTATTTCACTGGTCACCCTCAAAGCCAATTCCTCCTTTGGCCGCCTTTCCTTCCAGTTCTCTGCTGCCAATGACTGGATCGAATTGCAAAAATCACTGAAGCTGGAGACCCATATCTCCCTAACTAACTTTCGGCATCAGCTGTCAGAGCAGCTCACAGATCACTGCACCTGTACATAGCCCACCTGTACTGTACATAGCCCATCTGTAAATAGCCCATCCAACTACCTCATCCCCGTATTGTTTTTTTTTGTTACTCCTTTTTACCCCAGTAACTCTACTTGCACATTCATCTTCTGCACATCTATCACTCCAGTGTTTAATTGCTAAATTGTAATTACTTCACCACTACAGCCTGTTTATTGCTTTACCTCCCTAATCTTACCTAATTTGCACACACTGTATATAGATTTTTTCTATTGTGTTATTGACTGTACGTTTGTTTATTCCATGTGTAGCTCTGTTTGTGTCGCACTGCTTTGCTTTATCTTGGCCAGGTTGCAGTTGTAAATTGTTCTCAACTTGTTCAATGAGGTGAAATAAAATAAAACATTTGCTCATTGGAGATCGAATGAGATCAAATTGTGGCACTTTTGAAAAGCCATATCATTCTACTTTAGAAAGTAATACATCTTTCTGTTAAAGGACCTTTTGCATTTTACAGAATGTGCCTGATCATCTGTTTAAATCAAATGGTTTACTTGTAACGTGGTTTCTGTAGTTTCAATTATGGTGAGCCTGCTGCATTACTAAGCACGACGATTATGAGTTGGAAATGCATTACATGAACTCAATCTCTTTCCTCGTCTCTCGTTCCCTCCACCCGTTTATCTTTTTACCATCCCTCCATCTAACTTCTGCTCTCCTTCTGTCACTCCACTCATGTTCTCTGCTTTCCTCCATCTCAAACCCCTCTCTCTCTCTCTCCCTAGTCACCGGGTGTTGCGTCACACAGTATTTATTTGTGCGAGTCGTTCGCTGTCTGTTCGGGCCACAGCTTGTCGTAGTAACACACTGCCTGAAGAGGAGGAGGAGGAGAGGAACGGCAGCATGCTGGTGTTTGTTGACGTGGAGAACATCAACTCGGTGAGCTCCACAAGCATGCTGTATACACACACTAACACGTTCCATTGTAATACTCATACACACACATACTATTTCAGTCACACAATCACTCGCAGTTAAGCTGATGTTTGATGGAACATTGTTATTCAAGGTTCCGCTTTTGTGTTCTGTACAAGTATGCTGATGTGAAGATTTGATGTACACATGAAGGTTATGACAGACATTGCTGTTCAATGTGTTGACTTTAAATGCTGGTCGTTATGATACATATTCGCGCTTTCTCTCTCTCTACAGAGCGAGGCTGGGGTGCGTGAGTTTCACATTGCACAGGTCTCTAGCAGCAGTAAACAGTGGAGACTACACAAGTGTATAAACCCAGCAGAAGACAAAGGTTTGTCCCTCTCTGCTCTCCGTAGCCATCTCAGAAGGGACTACAAATAGTCTTAAACTCATTTACTGGATGACTAACATTTCGGTCTCAGCGTTTGATCTGTGCATTTCCATTCAAAGATGCTTGATTTAAGAAGTTTCAGTTTGTGGCATTTCACTCTTTTCTCTTAATTCTTTCGCTCTGTGTCTTTCTGTCATTTAATTTGGAAGGATTTGATTTAGATTTTTGTGTTGCTGAGGAGTCTATCACTAGGTGATATCTTGTCTGTGGAAACTAAGTCATTTCCTAGTTAGCCATGTGGCAGACTGGCTTAGGAATGTTTCACTTCATCCACTGGATTGGTTTGATGTGTTGGGTTGTGTTGCACAGCTGTTAAGTTCATTAGATAGATGCCTTTTGGTGGTTTGATCAGTTAGGTTTACTTGTTTGGAGGGGCTACCTTGATTTGACTATTTAATTTATCCTTTATTTAACTAAGCAAGTAAGAACAATTTCTTATTTACAATGACGGCCTACCCCGGCCAAACCGGGACGTCACTGGGCCAATTGTGCGCCGCACTATGGGACTCCCAATCACTGCCGGATGTGATGCAGCCTGGATTCGAACCAGTTACTGCAGTGATGCATGCCTCTTGCACTGAGATGCAGTGTCTTAGACCACTGCGCCACTCGGGAGCCCTTCATTTGGTCTATGCTCCTAAGTCACAGAACATTTTAGAATCACATTTTAGTCATTTAATAGACAGTCTTATCCAGAGCGGCTTACAATTGGTGGCTTTTTATGCTATCCTATAGTTATGCGACCGCCCCCCATTCAGCCACAAGCGTTAGTGAGGTCGGGTACTGTTGGGTGATAAGCCTAGCTCGCAGTCGGCATTCCAATTCATCCCAAAGGTGTTCGTTGGGGTTGAGGTCAGGGCTCTATGCAGGCCAGTTTTTTCTTCAAGTTTTTCCACACCGATCTCGACAAACCATTTCTGTATGGACATCGCTTTGTGCACGGGGGTCTGGGGCTGATTTTCATGTTTCGGGCTAGGCCTCTTAGTTCCAGTGAAGCAAAATCCTGTCATGCTGAAACAGGAAAGGGTCTTCCCCAAACTGTTGCCACAAAGTTGGAAGCACAATCATCTAGAATGTCATTGTATGCTATAGCGTTAAGATTTTGCTTCACTGGAACTAAGGGGCCTAGCCCGAAACATGAAAAACAGCTCCAGACCATTATTCCTCCTCCACTAAACTTTACAGTTGTCACTATGCATTCGGGCAGGTAGCGTTCTCCTGGCATTCACCAAACCCATATTTGTCCTTCAGACTGCCAGATGGTGAAGCGTGATTCATCACTCCAGAGAATGCGTTTCTACTGCTCCAGAGTCCAATAGCGGCGAGCTTTACACCACTCCAGCTGACGCTTGGCATTGCGCATGGTGATCTTATGCTTGTGTGAGGCTGCTCGGCCATGCAAACCCATTTCATGAAGCTCCCAACGAACAGTTATTGTGCTGATGTTGCTTATATAGGCAGTTTGGAACTTGGCAGTACAGTTGAAGTCGGAAGTTTACATACACTTAGGTTGGAGTCATTAAAACTCGTTTTTCAACCACTCCACACATTTCTTGTTAACGAACTATAGATTTGGCAAGTCGGTTAGGACATCTACTTCGTGCATGACACAAGTCATTTTTCCAACAATTGTTTACAGACAGATTATTTCACTTCTAATTCACTATCACAATTCCAGTGGGTCATAGTGACATAATTTGAGTCAATTGGATGTGTACCTTTGGATGTGTACCTGTGGATGTATCTCCTTCCGTCATACCGCTCCGGAAGGAGTCGCGTTCTATCTCAAGAGATGAATGTATTTTGGTGCTAAAAGTGCAAATCAATCCCAGAACAACAGCAAAGGACCTTGTGAAGATGCTGGAGGAAACGGGTACAAAAGTATCTATATCCACATAACTTGAAAGGCTGCTCGGCAAGAAAGAAGCCACTGCTCCAAAACCGCAATAAAAAAGCCAGACTACGGTTTGCAACTGCACATGGGGACATGAATAGTACTTTTTGGAGAAATGTCCTCTGGTCTGATGAAACAAAAATATAACTGTTTGGCCGTAATGACCATCGTTATGTTTGGAGGAAGTGGTGATCCTAACTGACCTTAGACAGGGAATTTTTCCGAGGATTAAATGTCAGGAATTGTCAAACTGAGTTTAAATATATTTGGCTAAGGTGTATGTAAACTTCAGACTTCAACTGTATGTGTCACTACCGCGCTTCATTACTCGCCGCTCCTGTTCTGTGAGCTTGTTTGGCTTACCACTTCGTGGCTGAGCCATTGTTTCTCCTAGACATTTCCACTTCACAATATCAGCACGTACAGTTGACCAGGGCATCTCTAGCAGGGCAGATATTTGACCAATTGACTTGTTGGAAAGGTGGCATCCTATGATGGTGCCACGTTGAAAGTCACTGAGCTCTTCAGTAAGGCCATTCTACTGCCGATGTTTGTCTATGGAGTTTGCATGACTGTGTGCTCGATTTTAAACACATGTCAGCAACAGGTGTGGCTGAAATGGCAGAAACCACAAATTTGAAGGGGTGTCCACACTTTTGTCTGTATATGTATATAGTGTACCTTGATTCAGATCCAGCTCATGTTATTCAGCTCTCTGCGAGGCTGGTTAAACTATCTCCGTGGGAACCAGCTTCATGACTGATGACCAGTGGCGTGGTCGGTGGCCAGGACACATAGCCGAGTGCAGAGTGAACTTTTAGCCACTCCCTAGATCAGTGTGTTATATTATAGTTCCAGGAATCAGCACACACACCACAGGGTGGCAAGTCTGGAAGTCGGTCACTTTGCTCATTTTTGCTCTGTTATCAGACATGGAATTGTGGTGGTATAAGGTGGCAGTGACCAGAACAGAGTGGAAAAGAGACCCCCCCCCCCCAGCACAGTAGACTTGCCCCCATAACATTACACATTCACATTTAATCAGAATGGCTATCTGTGGTGGTTATTCTTCCTCAAGTGTGTGTGTGTCTTGCAGACAGCTGCCCCGGTAGGTGTGCTACGCCACACTGCTGACGAGCTAATTAGCCACAGCAGGATGACTCGATAATGCACACAGCGTCAATATCCGTACTCCTCTGCCAATACTATCTCTTATCCTTTCCTCCCCCTCTTTCCATTGTTCTCCCTCTCATACTAGTTCACAGCCTGCGGCTGGCGTAGAAGTGCTAGTTGGCTCCATACAATACATTAAGCTACATCATGTTTTCCTTCTATAATAGTAATTGCTGTTTGTTAATAGGGATGGGAATTGCCAAGGATCTCACATTATGATATTATCACAACACTTAGGTGCCGATATGTAATGAGATTCTCACGTTTCTATATGTATTGCGATTCAATACTGCAATTTGATGTTCCAAACATATTGCTCACGATGTCTGCTGTAGAGAGACTTCTACTTCAGGGGTAGTAGAAGTGATGAAAATGTGGTGGTCCACTAGAAAAAAAGTGGAAAACAAGCTATAGGATGAAGAAAATAATAAAGTATTGACACAGGTACAGCCGACTAGCGCTTGGTAAGGCTACCTACAGTAGCAAATATATATATAACATATTAATGGACAGCATATTTTTGCTTTTTATCAATAACAAGGACATAGAAAAGCAACAAAAAAATTAATTTAAATAACATAAAATTGATCATATACTGTGCGCCTTGCATTCTAAATAAGTCAGTGTCACAAGCAAAGCACCCCCTCCATGCTTCACTGTGGGAACCACACATGCGGAGATCATCCGTTCACCTACTCTGCGTCTCACAAAGACACGGCGGTTGGAACCAAAAGTTTTAAATTTAGACTAAACAGACCAAAGGATACATTCTTCCGGTCTAATGTCCATTGCTTGTGTTTCTTCGACCAAGCAAATCTCTACTACTTATTGGTGTCCTTTAGTAGTGGTTTCTTTGCAGCAATTTGACCATGAAGGCCTAATTCACGCAGTCCAGTTGGATGTTGAGATGTGTCTGTTCATTTAACTCTGAAGCATTTTTTGGGGCTGCAATTTCTGAGGTTGGTAACTGTAATGAACTTATCCTCTGCAGCAGAAGTAATCTCTGGGTCTTCCTTTCCTGTGGTGGTCCTCATGATAGCCAGTTTCATCATAGCTCTTGATGGTTTTTGCGACTGCACTTGAAGAAACTTTCAAAGTTCTTGGAAGTTTTCCGGATTGACTGACCTTCATAATATGGGCTTGGTCTTTCACCAAATAGGGCTATCTTCTGTACTCGACTCCTACCTTGTCACAACTGATTGGCTCAGACGCATTAAGGAGGAAAGAAATTCCACAAATTAACTTTTATCAAGGCACACCTGTTAATTGAAATCCATTCCAGGTGACTACCTCCATGAAGCGGGTTGTGGAAATGCCAAGAGTGTGCAAAGCTGTCACCAAGGCAAATAGTGGCTACTATGAAGAATCCAAAATTGAAAATATATTTCGATTTAGCACTTATTTTGGTTACTACATGATTCCATATGCGTTATTTCAGTTTCACAGTTTTCACAGTTCCACAGTCTTCACTATTATTCTACAATGTAGAAAAAAAAAACTGGAATGAGTAGGTGTGTCCAAAACAGGAAAACCTTCCTAATAGTGTGTTGACAGCCTCAATTTGTCAGGGCATGGACTCTAGGTGTCGATAGCATTCCAAAGGGATTCTGGCCCATGTTGACAACTGTGGGAAGCAGTGGTCAAGTTGACTGGATGTCCTTTGGGTGGTGGACCATTCTTGATACACACCAACTGTTGATCATGAAAAACCCAGCACTGTTGCCGTTCGTGACAGACTCATTGGATTTAATAGGTGACGTCAATAAGGGATTATAGCTTTAACCTGGTCAGTCTGTCATGGAAAGAGCAAATGTTCCTAATGTTTCATAAAGTGTGTTTGTGTGTAAACATTATTTATATATATTTTTACAAAATTCGAGTTAAATATCATTGTCTAAAAATAATAACATAAGTAACTTGTTTCCCCCCCACCACTTTGTTAATCACACACACATTTCCGTGGGCTTAGAACAAAAATCGCACACACACTATCCACTTAGAACTGAGCTGCAGATGGCCCATAATGGTAATCAGTGAGCTGAAAAGAACATCAATGTGTTAGAACATTAGATGTCTTTTATAGCTTTGTGTGTGCGCATGCAGGGAGAGCAGCCAACCTGTTAGCTCTCTGAATCATCACCCACTCTTAGACTTTAATTGGCTAACTTAACAGTTGACATTTTAAAATATGCTCTTTGTTAGCAGTAAAGAGAGCTGGCCTTATCTGATACATAGCTAAATCATTTATTAGCATGCCTTCATACAGTCCAAGGGTGCGTTTTTTTATTTTTTTTATTTAACTAGGCAAGTCCGTTAAGAACAAATTATTATTTACAATGACGGCAAGGCAAAAACCCTCCAGCGGGGACGGGGGCTGGGATTAATAATATGACAAAACTCACATCACGACAAGAGAGACAACACAAGACTACATAAAGAGAGACCTAAGAAGACAACAACACATGACAACACAGCACTGTAGCAACATGGCAGCAGCACAAAGCATAGTACAAACATTAGTGGGCACAGATAACAGCACAAAGGGCAAGAAGTTAGAGACAACAATACATCACGCAAAGCAGCCAAAACTGTCAGTAAGTGTCCATGATTTGAGTCTTTGAATTAAGAAATTGAGATAAAACTGTCCAGTTTGAGTGTTTGTTGCAGGTCATTCCAGTCTCTAGATGCAGCCAACTGAAAAGATGAGCGACCCAGTGATGTGTGCGCTTTGGGGACCTTTAACAGAATGTGACTGGCAGAACGGGTGTTGTATGTGGAGGATGAGGGCTGCAGTAAATATCTTAGATAGGGTGGAGTGAGTCCTAAGAGGGTTTTATAAATGAGCATCAACCAGTGGTTCTTGCGACGGGTATATAGAGATGACCAGTTTACAGAGGAGTATAGAGTGCAGTGATGTGTCCTAGAAGGAGCATTGGTGGCAAATCTGATGGCCGAATGGTCAAAAACATCTAGCCACTTGAGAGCACCCTTACCTGCCGATCTATAAATGATTTGTCTGTAATCTAGCATGGGTAGGATGGTCATCTGAATCAGGTTTAGTGAAAGAGGATTTAACTTTAGCCTGCAGCTTTGATATGTGCTGAGAGAATGACAGTGTACCGTCTAGCCATACTCCCAAGTACTTATATGAGGTGACTACCTCAAGCTCTCAACCATCAGAGGTAGTAATCACACCTGTGGGGAGAGGGGCATTCTTCTTACCAAACCACATGACCTTTGTTTTGGAGGTGTTCAGAACACGGTTAAGGGTAGACTAAGCTTGTTGGATACTAAAATTCTTTGTCGTAGAGCATTTAACAAAACATCCCGGGGAGGGGCCAGCTGAGCATGACTATCATCTACATATATAAGCATGAGAGAGCTTCCTTCTGCCTGAGCTATGTTGATGTAAATTGAGAAGAGCGTGGGGCCTAGGCTTGAGCCTTGGGGTACACCCTTGGTGACAGGCAGTGGCTGAGACAGCAGCTGTTCTGACATCATACACTGCACTCTTTGAGAGCGGTAGTTAGCAAACCAGGCCAAAGACCCCTCGGAGACACCAATACTCCTTAGCCGGCCCACAAGAATGGAATGGTATCAAAAGCGTTTGTCAAGTCAATAAAAATAACAGCACAACATTGCTTAGAATCAAGGGCAATGGTGACATCATTGAGGACTTTTGAGGTTGCAGTGACACATACATAACCTGAGTGGAAACCAGATTGCATACCAGAGAGAATACTGTAGACATCAAGAAAGCAAGTCAATTGATTATTGACAAGTTTTCCAACACCTTTGGTAAACAGGGAATAATAGAAATAGGCCTGTAACAGTTAGGATCAGCTTGATCTCCCCCTTTAAATAAAGGATGAACTGTGGCTGCCTTCCAAGAGATGAGGACATGTTGGACAGGCAAGGAGGCATGTCTGAGTCAAATAGGAATCCTAACTTAATGACTTGATTTAAAAAGCTCAGCCATGTGCTTCTTGTCAGTAACAACCATATCATCAACGTTAAGGGACATGGGCAGCTGTGAGGACGAGGGTTTATTCTCCAGGTCTTTAATCGTTTTCCAGAACTTCTTGGGGTTAGACCCACAGAGAGAACTGCTCCTTAAAGTAACTAACTTTGGCCTTCCGGATAGTCTAAGTGCACTTATTTCTCATTTGCCTGAACGAGAGCCAGTCAGCCTGAGTGTATGCGTGTGCCGAGCCTTTCGCCAAATGCAATTCTTGAAGTGGAGTAACTGCCAGATCACGGTCGAGCCAGGGGCTGAACCTGTTTTTCATTTTCATTTTCTTAATGGATGCGTGTTTGTTAACAATGTCACTAAAAATATCAAAAAGAAGGTTCACGTGTCTTCGACAGAAGGGATCAAGCTGATTCCATACCTGTTTAGAGGCAAGGTCATAAAGGACGTCTTACTCATTCAAGTTTTTAGCAAGCGTCTATGACCAATCAAGACAGGTCGTTTCACTGATCAGCCATTACGAACACAGGCTGTAAAACAGTGATTACTAAGGTCATTACAGAAAACACCAGACTGATACCTCTCAGGATAATTTGTGAGGATAACATCGAGGAGAGTAGCCTTTTCTGAGTGTTTTGAGTCATACCTTGTGGGATTGGTAATCTGGGGAAGATTTGGGGAGTCCCATTGCTTTAGCACTTGGTCAAGTGGTTTAGGCATGTCCCAGTTTAGATCACCTAGCAGGACAATTTCAGACTTAGTGAAAGGGGCCAGGAGAGTGCTTAGGGCATATAGGGTACAGGCCGGTGCTGATAGAGGACAATAACACCCAGCAACAGTCAACAAAGAGCTATTTGAAGGTTTAATGCTTAAAACCAGCAAATCAAATTGTTTGGGGACAGACTTGGTGGGGACAACCGAGCACTGAAGGGGATCCTTGGTAAAGATTGCCACACCTTTGGAAGATCTGTCTTGCCGAAAAAGGTTATAACCAGAAAGGTTAACATCAGTATTCAAAACTTTCTTAATAAGGGACCGTACATTTGCAATATGGAGATCCTCATCGATCATATGGGAAATGCCACTCGCCTCCCTTATGTAGGTAATAAGCTTCTAGTGTTAACGTGCAGAAAACCCGGGCTTTTACAAGAGCAGAAATCAGTGAAGCAGATATCAAAGCACAAGTCAGAATTGTGGCTAGAAACAGTAGATGGGTCAGGGTTGTGTACATGCACATTTCCAGATATCATCAATAGTAATACAATCAAGGCATGGCAGAGGACAGGGAGAGCTCTGCGATGTTGATTTATGACATTTGAATGTGCATTAGATGGCAACAAGATCATATTATACAGCAATTTCATCAGTTAACATAAATACAAAGCTGGCGAGAAGTGGTTAGAATAGGATGGGAGGCCAAAAGTCTGTATAACCAATAGAGAGTCAGAGTCCTGAGTGTGGGAACAAACATAGTCTGTCCCATGGTTGGGTAAAGAAAGTTCGTAGCCAGCAAAGCATGCAGGAGGCAAATAGCAAAATGCACAAGAAAACAAATATAACGATTTGGGGCTAGCCATTGTAAGTTCAGAGTTACCTGCCCCAACAGTGCCTGTGTGCTGGAGGTGAGCAAAAGCTCGGGAGAGAGGGGGGAGTGTGGTAGGGGCAACAACCAGGGCAGACTTTGAACAGATCACCAGGTGGAATCCAAGCAGCAGTGTAGCAGGCAACTGGAGTAGGTGCCACACCCACTTGGGAAAAGCTTTAATTTCTGGAGGCAGATTTCTTGTATTAAAAAAAAATGCCAGCAGATGGTCTCTGAACAGCAGGAGGGGGCTTCCATGCCCTTGGATTTGGGTGGGGTAGCCTGCCATTTGTTGGGCTCATGCTTCGACACCTCTCACTTCATACCTCAGGGCTAATTGAAGTTGTATCTGGTCTGTCTCAGTTCCAGGTTGGATGGTGTCCTTGGTATTATTAATCCTTCCAGGTAATTTTGTCCAAAATTAGGTTGTAGGTTTGGAGTTTTAATCTGGAGGGAAGGTTTTGCTGTGTGGGGTAGCATCCTGTATATGTCCCTCCCGAAAAAATCCAAGTTTAAAACATGTTGGAAAATGTGAGAGCTCACATGCAGCTGTGTCTATCTCGCGCTCTCCCCCTCACTGTGTATATGTAGTGTGTGTCATGATCATGATGCTTTGATAGTTGTTCTTAGAGGCTTTCTGAGTTACTGTAAGAATGCTGTTCAAGAGTGTTTGTTAGAGTTCAGAGAGGGAGGTCGTTCCTTTCATCCTCCTCTTGTTGTCATTCTAGACTGCAAACTCACCAGCAGAGAGAGAGGAAAGCTGTGCTTCAGAGCAACACGATGCAAACCCCTGCAAGGTAACATGATACGCATCACACACACACACACACACTACCAGCAATATCGGTCAATATGGAGAATCTCTTTTCTCTCATGCCTGTTTTTAACTTCTGTTTTTCAGTTCCCTTGAAGGCAGCAGAGAAATACACATTTGCAGACCTGAGCCTTGGGAATGAACTGGTATGTGGAGGAAACACATTGTTGTTATCTGTGACTGTCAATGCTGTCATGTTATTGCTGTGAATGCATTATAAAAGAGGGGAAAAAACGATCAGCCTTTCCCTTCCTCTCAACGTCTGGTGTCTCCTCTCCTCAGATCATCACCTCCACCACTCCATGTGCAGATTTCTTCTTCCGGAGGTGTCAGCCCTTGGAGTCACTGAGACCTCCCGTTGCCATGGAGATACAGGGGAGACATTCCAGGAGTCAGGGGGTGGGGCATGGGGGCGGGGCCAAGGATATAGCGGGCGTGGTCAGGAAGTGTAACGAGGTGGACCTCGACATCATCATCCTCTGGAAGGTAAAACCACAGAATTAAAGGGACTCTTACCATTAC
Organism: Salvelinus fontinalis; assembly: GCF_029448725.1. NCBI lineage: Eukaryota > Metazoa > Chordata > Actinopteri > Salmoniformes > Salmonidae > Salvelinus > Salvelinus fontinalis. Next base: position 31,823,508 of record NC_074669.1, on the reverse strand, counting down.
TAAACTCAGCAAAAAAAGAAACTTCCCTTTTTCAGGACCCTGTCTTTCAAAGATAATTAGAAAAATCCAAATAACTTCACAGATCTTCATTGTAAAGGGTTTAAACACTGTTTCCCATGCTTGTTCCATGAACCATAAACAATTAATGAACATGCACCTGTGGAATGTTAAGACACCAACAGCTTACAGACGGCAGGCAATTAAGGTAACAGTTATGAAAACGTAGGACACTAAAGAGGCCTTTGGACTGACTCTGAAAAACACCAAAGGAAAGATGCCCAGGATCCCTGCTCATCTGCGTGAACGTGCCTTAGGCATGCTGCAAGGAAGCATGAGGACTGCAGATGTGGCCAGGGCAATAGATTGCAATGTCCGCACTGTGAGATGCCTAAGTCAGCGCTACAGGGAGACAGGACGGACAGCTGATCGTCCTCGCAATGGCAGACCACGTGTAACAAAACCTGCACAGGATCGGTACATCTGAACATCACACCTGCAGGACAGGTACAGGATGGCAACAACTGCCCAAGTTATACCAGGAATGCACAATCCCTCCGTCAGTGCTCAATAGGCTGAGAGAGGCTGGACTGAGTGCTTGTAGGCCTGTTGTAAGGCAGGTCCTCACCAGACATCATCAGCAACAATGTCGCTTATGGGCACAAACCCACCGTCGCTGGACCAGACAGGACTGGCAAAAAGTACTCTTCACTGACTAGTCGCGGTTTTGTCTCACCAGGGGTGATGGTCGGATTCGCGTTTATTGAAGGGATGAGCGTTACACTGAGGCCTGTACTCTGGAGCGGGATCGATTTGGAGGTGGAGGGTCCATCATGGTCTGGGGCGGTGTGTCACAGCATCATCGGACTGAGCGTGTTGTCATTGCAGGCAATCTCAAAGCTGTGCGTTACAGGGAAGACATCCTCCTCCCTCATGTGGTACCCTTCCTGCAGGCTCATCCTGACATGACCCTCCAGCATGACAATGCCACCAGCCATACTGCTCGTTCTGTGCATAATTTCCTCCAAGACAGGAATTTCAGTGTGGCCAGCGAAGAGCCCGGATCTCAATCCCATTGAGCACGTCTGGGACCTGTTGGATCGGAGGGTGAGGGCTAGGGCCATTCCCCCAGAAATGTCTGGGGACTTGTAGGTGCCTTGGTGGAAGAATGGGGCAACCTCTCACAGCAAGAACTGGCAAATCTGGTGCAGTCCATGAGGAGGAGATGCACTGCAGTACTTAGTAGCTGCTGCCATTGACTGTTACTTTTTCTTTTGACCCCCCCCCCCCCCCCCCCCCCCTGTTCAGGGATACATTATTCAATTTCTGTTCGTCACATGTCTGTGGAACTTGTTCAGTTTGTCTGTTGTTGAATCTTATGTTCATACAAATATTTACACGTTAAGTTTGCTGAAAATAAATGCAGTTGACAGTGGGAGGACGTTTCTTTTTTTGCTGAGTTTACTTAGTAGTAGTACGACTATTACTAGTATTAATACGACTACAGAATTTAAATAGACCTCAAATGCGATTAATACTAATATTGTACTAGCCATATATAGGGCTGTGGTATTACACTGCACAAAACATTAGCAACACATGCTCTTTCCATGACAGACTGACCAGGTGAATGATCCCTTATTGATGTCACTTGTCAAATCCACTTCAATCAGTGTAGATGGGGAGGAGACAGGCTCAATAGGGCTTGCTTGACATTAACATTTGTCTGTGTGCCCGGGACAAATTAAAAACATTGTTAGACAAGAAGAATATAGAATTAAATTGTCCCAATGGACAAGTAAAAAAAAAAAAAAAAATTCACACAAAAATCATAATATCAAACAATTAGACACTGAGCCATTTCTGATGAATGTATTGTAGGGATGCATTGGCAGGCACGAGCCGTCTTTCAATCATACAGTTTTTGAGATCAAAGCGAGCCACGTGTGCACATTTGTTCATAAACACTACATGACCAAAAGTATGTGGACACCTGCTCGTCGAACTTCTCGTTCCAAAATCATGGGCATTAATATGGATTTCGTCCTCCCTTTGCTGCTTTAACAGCCCAGTCTTCTGGGAAGGCTTTCCACAAGATGTTGGAACATTTCTGCGGGGACTTGTTCCCATTCAACCACGTCGGGCACTGATGTGGGCCATTAGGCCTGGCTCGCAGTTTGCGTTCCAGTTCATCCCGAAGGTGTTTGATGGAGTTGAGGTCAGGGTTATGTGCAGGCCAGTCAAGTTCTTCCACACCGATCTCGGCTAACCATTTCTTTATGGACCTCACTTTGTGCACAGGGGAATTGTCATGCAAAAACAGGAAAGGGCCTTCTACAAACTGTTGCCACAAAGTTGGAAGCACAGAATTGTCTAGAATGTCATTGTATGCTATAGCGTTAAGATTGTTCCTTCACTGAAACTAAGGGGTCTAGCCCGAACCAGATGAGGTGTGATTCATCACTTCTGAGAACGCATTTTCACTGCTCCAGTGTCCAATGGAGGCGAGTTTTAGACCACTCCAGCCGATGCTTGGCATTTCACATGGTGATATTAGTCTTGTGTGCGGCTGCTCAGACATGAAATCTCATTTCATGAAGCTCCCGACGAACAGTTATTGTGCTGAGGTTGCTTCCAGAGGCAGTTTGTAACTCGGTAGTGAGGGTCACAACCGCGCTTCATCACTCGCCGCTCCTGTTCTGTGAGCTTGTTTGGCCTACGACTTTGTGGCTGAGCTGTTGTTTCTCCTAGACCTTTCCACTTCACAATAACAGCACTTACAGTTGACCAGGGAAGCTCTAGCAGGGCAGAAATTTGACGAACTGACTTGTTGGAAAGGTGGCGTCGTATGACGGTGCCACTTTGAAAGTCACTGAGTTCTTAAGTAAGACCATTCTACTGCCAATGTTTGTCTATGGAGATTGCATGGCTGTGTGCAACAGGTGTGGCTGAAATAGCTGAATCCACTCATTTGAAGGGGCGTCCATATGTTTTTGTATTTAGACTCACTCCAGGCTGCCCGGCAAGAACAAGGCAGACGTGTCCATATACAGAGTTTAATTGGCTCATGGTCAGCACCACACATTAGAACACACAGGCTTGAAGTGAGCTTCATGTTACAATTAGGAATGGACTTGTGGTTCTGAAAGGTAAGAACCAGTATATGTTGTTAAGCTATGCAGTAGGAATATCTACTCAGGAAAGAATCGCATAGCATTAGGGATGCCCCGATATGAAAGTTTTGGCCAATGCCGATATCCGGTATTTTCCTTGCCACAAAAAAATAACGATTCCGATACCGGCCTTTTTAAGCATTTTTGTACTGTTAAATAGTTAACACACACGGTAAAGAGGCTCAGAGAGAATGCCACCGAGTACTTTTAAGTTTTAACCCCACGGTTTATGTCGGCAGTTTTGTTGAGCAAGCGTTTCAATGCCTTGACCGAGGGTATCACGTCTGCTGCAGACGCAGTTGATTATCTTATGTCTCGAGTCAGTTGTTCGAATGGCGCTAGGAGTGTGTTCATGTCTCCAAGTTTTAATGGCATGTTCTCCATTGAAATTGAAGCAGGAGTATGAGAACCAGCACATTCTTGAGCATGCAATACGGCTTTCCTCAGTAAAAATCCTCGTCAACCCACTGTGCTGTCAGACTTAGCATGCTCATGGGGCTGACATCGCTGGTCCAAATGTCAGTGGTGAAGCTAAAAGCCAACATCATCCACAACAGAGAACGGTTGATTGTCAAGGGCAATGAATTCAATTATCTTGGCGTTAATGGTTTTCGCTTTCGAGTTGTCTCGCTGAAATGTTCTTACTCTTTCAAATGACTGCTCAACTTGAACTTGTTTAGTTGTTTGAAGTTAATTGTATTTTTTGTGGCATCATTGTCATCTACTTACCTTATACGTATGCACATCAGCTTTGACATTGGTTTTGTACATCGCCTTTAAACTAGACATCGGGCCGATGCCGATGTTGGCATTTTTAGTTAATATTGTCCAATTCCGATATGCTCACCGATATATTGTGCATCTATACAGGGATATACTGGTAACCTAGTGGTTAGAGCGTTGGACTAGTAACCGAAAGGTTGCAAGATGGAATCCCCAAGCTGACAAGGTAAAAATCTGTCGTTCTGCCCCTGAACAAGGCAGTTAACCCACTGTTCCTAGGCCGTCATTGAAAATACAAATTCGTTCTTATCTGACTTGCGTAGTTAAATAAAGGTAAAATAAAAAAAAAACAGTCACATAACAGCATACATTAACAGCAGTATATGTATAAACATCTCACAGGAGAGAGAACTTACTTAGACATGATTTATGGCCCTTGCTCTCAGGACTGGTGGTGCTCTTATCTGATCTTTTTCTGGTGCCATTAGTCAAATCTCACTGCGCATGCAGAGCCGAGGACAGACTGAAACTTCTAGAATCTCGCATCATGACTTAAAGATGCACTACTATGCAGAAGTCACTCCGCCATGTCCTGGTTGCTACAATTCTAATAGTTTGCTTAATTCCAGTTTGTGTCAAAACAAGCAGGTATAGGGTAGAGCATCATTGTACCATCCAAACCGCTGTGAAATATATTTTCCATAACCAAAAACATTTTATTTTCAGCTTTTTGAAACTGGTGTACAAAACAGAAGGTAAAACGCAAAAACTGAACTTTAAGAACGGGAAGCATAAAAATAGCACGCATAGAACTTATCTACCGCTTTTTTAGACTTGCTTTGAATGAGAATGACAGATCTATAACTCTTTCTATGTGAAATTGGTCGGGTTGCCCAAAAAGTGACATATTGCAGCTTTAACAGTAGCGCAAACTGTGAAAGCGCAGAGGTAAAGTGCGCATTACAGGCTATAGGGAATAACCATCTCTATACAAGAACGTCTGTTGCACAACACTCATGCATTCAATTCAATACAGGCCCTTATAAACGACATGCACATTGAGTGTCTGAAATGTACATCCGCTCCAGCGGTACTATACAGCTACAGTCACATGCGCAGACCTAGCCTTTTTTATGTGCTCCATTGTTTAATTATGCATTAGTAAAATGCACTCTTTATGTTAAGTTTTTATTGAGGTATTTGCTGCTGTTTTGCTTTTGGCATCAGGCCAAATGATGTTGCTAATGTTTGTTGTTGTAGAAAGGCCTATGATAGTTGACAATATTTATTTGTTTGTTTACAGGCATTTGTTGTTGAGGACAACAAGCAGGTGATCCTAGAGGGACAGCTTCATGTGGCCCTACAGACCATCGACAAAGAGGCCTGCTCTTTGACACAGAAAGAGGTACACAAATGTATTGAGAAACAATTGTAAACGTTCAAATCACCATTTTGTTCTGTGTAGTGTACACACAAGCTGAATAACTATACACACTCCTAGACTCCTTTGCATTGCGACTCAAGCACAAACAAAACAAAGCGATCCTACTTCTTGGAGAATGCACTCTCTCTCTTATTCACTACCTAAAAGCCCCTATATCTCCCTGCCAAGGTCCAACAGGGCGCTGAGTGTTTACTTGGTAACCTCCCAAACACCCTGTAAGCTGTGGGGCCAGGGTGACACTGGAAAGCTTGGTATGTTGGACTCAAGCCTGGTAGAGGTTTTTACAGGGTTAGTGTCTACTCTGACGTATGCTCCTCATGGGTGTATAGGCCAACATGAGTAAGGAAGGGTCTACTCTACACAGATGAGTGCTTAAGAGGCAGGCCCATGCTTTGCTATCTCAAAGCTGAGTGGAAGAGTTTTTTTTATTTAACCAACTTTATTGATCCCCAGAGGTAAAATTAAATTGGTCACCACTCAACCGGCATAGGAGACATACAGTAAGGGAGGCAATATACTGTACACAGATACATCAACACATATACAATGCATTCGGAAAGTTCAGCCCCCTAGACATTTTCCACATTTTGTTCCGTTACAGCCTTAATCTAAAATGGATTAAATTGGTTTTTCCCCCTCATTAGTCTACACAAAATACACCATAAAGACAAAGCAAAAACAGGTTTTTATAAATGTTTGCAAAAACGGAAATATTACATTTACATAAGTATTCAGAACCTTTACTCAGGACTTTGTTGAAGCACCTTTGGTAGTGATTTACAGCCGCAAGTCTTCTTGGGTATGACTCCACAAGCTTGGCACGCCTGCATTTTTGGAGTTTGTTCCATTATTCTCTGCAGATCCTCTCAAGCAATGTCAGGTTCGAAGGGGAGCGTTGCTGCACCGCTATTATCAGGTCTCTCCAGAGATGTTCGATCGGGTTCAAGTCCGGGCTCTGGCTGGGCAACTCAAGGACATTCAGAGACTTGTCCCGAAGCCACTCGTGCGTTGTCTTGGCTGTGTGCTTAGGGTCGTTGTCCTGTTGGAAGGTGAACCTTCACCTCAGTCAGGTCCTGAGTGCTCTGGAGCAGGTTTTCATCAAGGATCTCCCTGTACTTTGCTCTGTTCGTCTTTCCCTCAATCCTGACTAGTCTCTCAGTCCCTGCTACTTAAAAACATCCCCACAGCATGATGATGCCACTACCATGCTTCACGGTAGGGATGGTGCATGGTTTCCTCCGGACGTGATGCTTGGAATTCAGGGCAAAGAGTTCAATCTTGGTTTCATCAGACGAGAGAATATTGTTTCTCATGGTCTGAGAGTCATTTAAGGTGCCTTATGCCAAACTCCAAGTGGGCTGTCATTTGCCGTTTACCTAGGAGTGGCTTCCATCTGGCCGTTCTAACATAAAGGCCTGATTGCTGGAGTGCTGCAGAGATGGTTGTCCTTCTGGAAGGTTCTCCCATCTCCATAGAGGAGCTCTGTCAGCGTGACCATCGGATTCTTGGTCACCTCCCTGATCAAGGCCCTTGACTTTAGGAAGAGTCTTGGTGGTTCCAAACTTCTTCCTTTTAAGAATGGAGGCCAGTGCTCTTGGATCTTCAATGCTGCAGAAATGTTTTGGTACTCTTCCCCAGATCTGTGCCTCGACACAACCTTGTCTCAGAGCTCTACAGACAATTCCTTCAACCTCAATAGCTTGGTTTTTGCTCTGACATGCACTGTCAACTGTGGGACCTTATATAGACAGGTGTGTGCCTTTCCAAATCATGTCCAATCAATTGAATGTACCACAGGTGGACTCCAATCAAGTTGTAGAAACATCTCAAGGATGATCAATGGAAACGGGATGCACCAGAGCTCAGTTTCGAATCTCATAGCAGTATCTGAATACTTATGTGAATAAGGTATTTCCTTTTATTTTTTTTGTAATACATCTGCAAACATTTCTCAACCTGTTTTCATTTTGTCATTATGGGGTATTGTGTGTCAATTGATGAGAACAATTAATACAATACATTTTAGAATAAGGCTGTAACATAACAAAATGTGAAAAAATGCAAGGATTCTGAGTACTTTCCGAATGCACTGTACCTGAGCGTGGATGGCTAGTCAAAGTACAATATATGACGTCTATAGAAACGTACTCAATTCAAATAGGTTTTTATTGACGTCATATCATTCTGATGTATACCTTTTTAAATCTATATTGTCCTTGCTGTATGTATCCTATGTTGGTGACGGTATTTAGTCTCTATGGATCAATAAAGTTGATCCACTTCAATTAAAATATGTTTCTATGGAATGCGTCACTCCTGTATACCAAGCAGTATGTTATGTTTCATACCACCATTGTACTCAGCTGGAATGATAAAGTTTTAAGATAGTTGAATGTTTTATTAGTGACGCTCTCGGTGCTGTCAGTGAACCAACCAACGCTTGCGCTCTTCAAAACGTTTCTCTCCAGCAGTAGTCAAGGATGAGCTTAGAGCTTAGCAATGTCAAGTGTATCCAACTAACTGCCACACACATGTTCATGAACATACTCACTTACCTTCTCACATACACACACATCTTGCACTTTGCCAGGGTGTTCAAGGAGTGTGTGTGTGTGTGCGTATGTTGATGATGTCATGCTGTCTAACAGTGTATACGGAGGGGGGAATGCCCTTCAGGAGTGATTGGTGCAGAGATGAACAGTGGCTCCCTCCATCTCTGCTTAAATGAGTAAGGAAGGTCAGATGACTTGTTTAGTAGGTGGAGAGAGGGATGGCTGATGGTTTGCTGTACTGAGAGTGAGAGCTGTCTCCAGAGACTGGCCAGTGGAGGGCATTGAGGGACATAGAAGATTCTTAGTCTGTATGTAGTCTAAGACTTCTAAGTACCTCAGCTCCATACTCTACTGATGTGCCGTTATAGGCCTACTATACAGATGGATGTTTATATACAGTACCAGTAAAAGTCTGGACACACCTACTCATTCAAGGGTTTTTCTTTATTTTTAGACAAAAACTATGAAATAACACACATGGAATCGTGTAGTTTCCAAAAAAGTGTTAAACAAGTCAAAGTATATTTTCTATTTGAGATTTTTCAAAGAAGCCACCCTTTGCCTCGGTGACAGCTTTGCACACTCTTGGCATTCTCTCAACCAGCTTCATGAGGTCATCACCTGGAATCCATTTCAATTAACTGGTGTGCCTTGTTAATTTGTGGAATTTCTTTCCTTAATGCATTTGAAAAAATCTGTGGTGTTGTGACATGTTAGGGGTGGTATACAGAAGATGGCACTATTTGGTAAAAGACCAAGTCCATATTATGGCAAGAATAGCTCAAATAAGTAAAGAGAAACAAAAGTCCATCATTACTTTAAGACATGAAGGTCAGTCAATCTGGGAAATTTCAAGAACTTTGAAAGTTTCTTCAAGTGCAGTCACAAAAACCATCAAGCACTATGATGAAACTGGCTCTCATGATGACCGCCACAGGAAAGGAAGACCCAGAGATTACCTTCTGCAGAGGATAAGTTTATTACAGTTACCAGCCTCAGAAATTGTAGCCCAAATAAATGCTTCAGAGTTCAAGTAACAGACAAATCTCAACATCCAACTGTTCAGAGGAGACTGTGTGAATCAGGCCTTCATGGTTGAATTACTGCAATACTAATGGACACCAATAAGAGAGATTTGCTTGGGCCAAGACGCACGAGCAATGGACATTAGGTCTGAGTGAGTCCAAATTTGAGATTTTTGGTTCCAACCGCCGTGTCTGTGAGACGCAGAGTAGGTGAATGGAGGATCTCCGCATGTGTGGTTCCCACCGTGAAGCATGGAGGTGGTGTGGGGGCGTTTTGCTGGTGACACTGTCAATGATTTATTTTGAATTTGTTTTGATGTCTTCACTATTAATCTACAATGTAGAAAATAGTAAAAATAAACAAAAATTAGTAGGTGTGTCCAAACTTTTGACTGGTACTGTAGGTGATATTTGGCTCTGGATCCAGATTTTGCTGATTGAAATGTTTTCAACTTTGACACACATACACACACACACACTTTATCACACGCCACAGGCCCAAAGTCACATTCAGCAAAGATTAAAGATGGTGTCTTTTTTTTTTGGTCTTCGTGAAGACATATCAGAGGGTGACGAACCAAGCCATTAAGTGTTTGTGTCTGTCTGTGTGTGTGTGAGAAAGTGACACCTTATCACACTTTACAAAATATGTCAGTGAAGTTTTTTTCTCTTCACTTTTAGCATACACGATCACATGCACATCACAGCGGTACACTACCCTCCCACACACAGTAGTGGGATTTAATGACAGAGTGGGTTTAATGTATGAGTATTTCTGTGATTTGATGTGGCTCTGCAAATTCACGGGATGCTTTGGAGGCAAAGCCAAATGTAAACTGAGGTTTTTGGATATAAATATGAACTTAATCGAACAAAACATACATGTATTGTGTAACATGTTGTCCCGGGAGTGTCATCTGATGAAGAATATCAAAGGTTAGTGATTAATTTGATCAATATTTCTGCTTTTTGTGACTCCTCTCTATGGTTGAAAAATCGCTGTATGCTTTCTGTGACTAGTTCCTGACCTAACATAATGATATGTTCTGCTTTCGCTGAAAAGCTTTTTTGAAATCGGACACTGTGGTTGGATTAACGAGAATTTGATCTTTAAAATGGTGTCTAATACTTGTATGTTTGAGAAAATTGAATTATGAGATTTCTGTTGATTTGTATTTGGTGCCCTGCAATTTCATTGGCTGTTGGCGAGCGGAACCCCAGTCCCAGACAGGTTTTAAGTGTACATCTGTAAGGAACAGACTAAAAATGTACCCACTGGCCGACACAAGCAGTCTCCATCTCTCTTCTGCCTAGCCCTGTGGAAGTGTTTTTTTGATTTGGTTTTAGCATGAGATCCTCACTCCTGTCTAAAAATAACTTTCCCCTTTCTACCTCTTCCACCCGCTCACCCGGCCTGACCACATCATACCACCCTGCATAACACTGCTGGCTTGCTTCTGAAGCTAAGCAGGGTTGGTCCTGGTCAGTCCCTGGATGGGAGACCAGATGCTGCTGGAAGTGGTGTTGGAGGGCCAGTAGGAGGCACTCTTTCCTCTGGTCTAAAGAATATCCCAATGCCCCAGGGCAGTGATTGGGGACACTGCCCTGTGTAGGGTGCCGTCTTTCGGATGGGACATTAAACGGGTGTCCTGACTCTCTGAGGTCATTAAAGATCCCATGGCACTTATCGTAAGAGTAGGGGTGTTAACCCCGGGGTCCTGGCTAAATTCCCAATCTGGCCCTCAAACCATCATGGCCACCTAATAATCCCCAGTTTACAATTGGCTCATTCATCCCCCTCCTCTCCCCTGTAACTATTCCCCAGGTCGTTGCTGCAAATGAGAACGTGTTCTCAGTCAACTTACCTGGTAAAATAACGGTAAAATAAAATAAATAAATAAACATAGACATTGCCAGACTTTCTAAAAAAATGTATTATTGTTTGTTGTTTTAAACTCCCCCCTCACACACACACACACACCTTCCTCCAAGACAAGCCGTTGCATAGCAGCAGTGTCCATGGCGCGCTCATTCATAACGCTGGACAGAACTTCTCTCATCCCTTATTCCTGTAGCCTTTTATAGCTCTGCACGTGAGTCGCCAAGACACCCTTTTTCCCTCCCTCCGTCTCTCTCGAACCCTCGCTTTCTCATAAAGACCCTCATTTCCTAACTGGAATTGCCTTTAGCAAAAGTTTGCTAAGAATTACTTAGTGATTGTTTCTACCTACCCTGGCTTGAATATCAGAATGCCATGTAGGTGAATTGCATTTATAGGGCTCATAAATGTATAGAAATAGAACATGTTCATGTTTCCAGTGCATGACTAGCTATATGGATGACTTGACGTCCTGTGTTAATGTTTTGATCAACACCCTCCCAGCCTGTTAATCTCTGCCTCTAACCCGACACTCTCTCACACACACACACACACACACACACACACACACACACACACACACACACACACACACACACACACACACACACACACCAGCTGAAAACTGTTCCTATTATCAAAACGTGGAATTACAGTTCTATGAATGTCTCCAGGAAGGAAATGTTGTCAGAGGCCATTAATAATATTTTTTAAAAGCAAATGTTCTGCGCAGAGCAGGCTGCACAATGGTGAACAAATTATACCACAACAAATAGTCTGTATAGTTACATGTACAGGTAACTGCCAAAATAAAGGCAACACTTGAGTAAATGAGGGATAGAAAGTGTATTGAAAACATGTGTTCCACACAGGTGTGGTTCCTGAGTTAATTAAGCAATTAACATCCCATAATGCTTAGGGTCATGTGTAAAAAATATCCAGTTGCCCATTATTTTTGCTACCGTGGCTAGAAGAGATCTCAGTGTCTTTGAAAGAGGGGTCTCAAAGGAGCATAGGGGGTTTAAAGGGGGTGGGGTGTGTGTGTGTCACCAGATCTCAACCCAATTGAACAACTATGGAAGATTCTGGGAGCGATGCCTGAGAGTATTTTCCACCACCATTTTCCATCACCAACCACACCAATTGATAGAATTTATTGTGGAAGAATGTCACGTCCCTCCAGACCTGTAGAATCTATATCAAGGTGCACTGAAGCTGTTCTGGTGACAGTTACCTTTATATACAAGCAGTATGTGTTTGACATAAGGGTCTCTGACTTAGTGGTAAGAAAGTTTGTGAACCCTTTAGGGTTTTCTGTATTTCTGCAAACATTTGACCTAAAATGTTTTCCGATCTTCATCTCTTCTACTAATAATAGATCAAGTGAACCCGATTTTAAACAAATAACAAACAATTCTACTTTTTCATTTCGTTATTGATCAAATTGATCCAAAATTATATTTATTTGTTGGAAAAAGTATGTGAACCTCTAGATTAATCCGCTCAATAAAGTGTATTAAAGTAGTCAAAAGTTTAGTGTTTTGCCCCATATTCCCAGCACACAATGACTACATCAAGCTTGTGACTCTACAAACTTGTTTGATGCAGGACCTTTGGCAGCGATTACAGCCTCGAGTCTTCTTGGGTATGACGATACAAGCTTGGCACACATGTATTTGAGCAGTTTCTCCCATTCTTCTCTGCAGAGCCTCTAAAGCTCTGTCAAGTTGGATGGGGAGTGTCGCTGCACAGCTATTTTCAGGTCTCTCCAGAGATGTTCAATCGGATTCAAGTCCAGGCTCTGGCTGGGCCACTCAAGTATATTCAGAGACCTGTCCCGAAGCCACTCCTGTGTTGTCTTGCCTGTGTGCTTAGGGTTGTTGTCCTATTGGAAGGTGAACCTTCGCCCCAGTCTGAGGTCCTGAGCACTCTGGAGCAGGTTTTCAATAAGGATCGATTTCCCTCGATCCTGACTAGTCTCCCAGTCCCTGCTGCTGAAAAACATCCCCACCGCATGATGTTGCCACCACCATGCTTCACGGTAGAAATGGTGCCAGGTTTCCTCCGGACGTAATGCTTGGCATTCAGGTCAAAGAGTTCAATCTTGGTTTCATCAGATGAGAGAATCTTGTTTCTCATGGTGAGAATTTTTTAGGTTCCTTTTGGCAACTCCAAGCTGGCTGTTGTGCCTTTAACTTAGTTGCTTCTGTGTGGCCACTAGCATAAAGGCCTGATTGGTGGAGTGCTGCAGAGATGGTTGTCCTTCTGTAAGGTTTTTCAATCTCCGAAAAGGAACTCTGGAGTTCTGTCAGTGTCCACAGGAAACAGGATGCACCGGAGATAATTTGTCTCATAGCAAAGGGTCTGAATACTTATGTAAATGTATTTCTGTTTTTAACACATTTCTAACCTGTTTTCGCTTTGTCATTATGGGGTATTGTGTGTAGATTGAGGAAAATATTTAAATACATTTTAGAATAAGGCTGTAACGTAACAAAATGTAATGGAAAAAGTAAAGGGGTCTGAATACTTTCCAAATGCACTATGCATCGGCAGTGTGTTTGAGGTAATGGTGTTGACGTTTGCTCTTCCTGCATCCTGATCTGATTTGTGTTCCTCTGTCCTGTTGTAGGATGCTCAGGAGATGGTGCTGCTGAAGTTTAAACCGGAGCTGCCGCCTCCAATGACACGGCCCTCCATGGAACAACTCTCCCACCTCATCAAGACCAACCTGCAGTACCCAGAGAGCTACAGCCACCCCTTCAATCAGAAGAGGTAGCACAGACGCGTAACATGACCAGCTAGCCAAACAATATAATTACCAAACCAAGAAATAGCATCTTGAGAGTAATTTAAAACAGCCAGCAAGCATTGACTGCAGCGGTGCTCCGTGTTATGCGACTGAAAAGTTATATGCGGTGAAGAAAGGGAGACATGATTAATGGTGTAAAAAAAAATATATATTTATGTCTCTTTTGGCTCTTTTCCCCCCCGGTAGTCTGTGTATGGTTCCAGTCACTTTGACTCTGTCTAACTGCTCCCTGGCTCAAGTTGATGTCATCATTGACCTACGCCACAAACCTACCAGGTAAACATAACACAAACTCACTCTGTACTGTTAAATCTGCCATCTGTTCCTCATGTTCCTGACCAAATGTTTACCTGATAAACTGCATTCTATTTATCCTCCTGGTTGGAGTGAGCTTTCGATTTTCTTCTCTCCCTCTGCTGTCATCCCTCTTTCTCTAACTTTTCTCCCATCCCTCTACTCCCTCCATCAGCCCCGAGTCTCTTGAGGTGCACGGTTCGTTTACATGGCTGGGCCAGACGCAATTCAAGCTACAGTTAGGGGCACAAGAAGTGATGCGAGTGCAGCTGCGAGCTTGCTTCCTGCATGCGGGCGTCTATAATCTGGGAACGCCACGGGTCTTTGCCAAACTGGCGGACCAGGGAGCCATGTGTGAGACCAGCCAGCAGACGGCCACGCCAGCACTCATCATCATCATCAACAGCACCTGAACATTGTCCCGCCCCATCATCAATAGCCAATTAACCATCTGTCAATCATCACTACCAAGGCTCCAGAGTCCCCCATTGGTTGGCAACAACAGGGTTGAGAGACGCACCCAGCAAGAAATATCTTCCACATCCCATCTTTCCACCCAGTTTCAAATCACCCACTCCACTCCCCGCCCTAAAAAGTTGACACATTTTTCCAATTATCTAAAAACAAAATAGAATGTTCAAATTAAATTGTGCATCAGTTCAGCTTGTAACCACTTTGATGGTCCGACTGTTAACTATTTTATGTCCCAGCAACAAAGCAAAACATCATGGACTTACATGTGGAAGAAGGGACTATTTTCTCTCTCTCTGCGTATGAGTCTATCATCTCAGTGGAGGTGCTTTGGATTTGACCTTTTTTTATTTTATGAAATCAACCCGTGAAAGGGAAGGACACAGAACAGACAAAGACAATGACCTGTCTCCTATGGTAACGGTGGCATCTGTCTGCTGCCAGAGATTTTTATTTTATTTTTACTGTTGAAAAACGAATCACAGGGTGTTGAGTTATCACAGTAGTGATTGCATTGTTTACTTCCTGGATTAACCTGGATGAGGACGTAGGAAGAGCTACCCCACATGGACCAGACTGTCGGCACATCACAAACCCTTTAGAATATGAACCAGAGGTTGACCACTATACTATGATAAACGAATCCTTTGACTGACAGGCCCTGATGCTGCCTGCCCACCTGTCTGTTGTTGGTCTGTAGTCCATCTGGATTTACTGTGCAGTCAGTCCCCACGAGCACACATGTAATTTTCTACAAAACAAACTAATGAATCAATCAAATCAATGTGTTCCCTATACTTCTCCCTCATTGTCCCTCCTCCACCTTGTGATCAAGCTGTTATTTAAATGTATGTATTTACTCAACTGCTTTTCAGATGAAAATGATGTATTATATTTATAACAAATTTACTGTAAATAGAAATAAAACGTAACCAATGATATGGGCTGTGAGATACAGTAAATGTCTCCTCTGTATAGTGAAATGTGTGGACGACGTGGTGATTTGTAATACTTTTCAGGGCAAGTTTTATTTGGAAATTCCAAATGGCACCCTGTTCCATATATATTACACTACTTTTGACCAGATCTCAGTGTGTACTATAAAAGGGAATAGCGTGCCATTTGGGAAAAAGACTTAATGACTGTCTCTTTGATGCAGTGAATATAGTTCGACCCTCAATTAGCCTATCTCTGTAGATCTGCTCCGTCTCTTAATGCCAACTCTGTTTTTAGTGCATTAGGAGCGATGTCTTTGTCAAGCTGTCCTCTGTCGCTATATCTCTCTGATACACACACTTACACTGATGTGCGTCTATCTCTGTATCAGTTTCTCAGTCAAATGGATTCTCTAATCGCCGAATACTAATTATTTCTGGAAAGATTGCGTCTAACAGATGCAATTTGAACATTTGTAAAATATTAGAAATGATATTGTAAAATGGTGTTTAAAGGTATGCCTTGCCAGGAGCTTTCACATTCAAGGATGCACAGAGAAACTGAACCTAATAAATCTGCTGACACATACTAATCTGGGCAAAGCTTAAAACATGAGATATTTAATTCAGAAGTTTTAGTGTGAAGTTACCATTCTTTAATAAAGCATTAATAATCTTGTTGGTACCTAATAAATTAACAGAAGTTAAGTTGTAAAGTCCCCTCTGGTTCTCTACATTCTTGGGGAAAGAAGGGTTTCTACAGGCTTATCCTTGTAGTAGAATAACCCTTTAGTGTTCTTCCTAGAACCATAAAGGCAATTCGTAATCCAATTCCAACCTTGCCTTGAGGCCACAGGTATGTGATGAAAGCAACCACTAAACAGGGAATCCAAAGCTCAGATCGTGTAAAAATAGATATTTCTATTCCAAAGGTAATTTCATAGGCTATATTCCATCGATGAGCGAAGTGCCCAGGAAAGGCTCCATAATCCTTTCAAATACCTGTGATGAACATAATAGAAAACCAAAAAAGATGACTTCATCAACCATACTCCATAATTCATGAAGCAATATTTATTCTTATATTCTATATTTTTCTAAATGGAGCAAAATAATAAATATAGCATGAATAAAGTGTGAATTTGGCTCGAACAAACTCTTTCGCCTGTAAGGAAAATGAAAGTGAGTCAGTCAGGTCTATCATTACCATCTTAACCCCATCTGTCCTGGACTAAACCTCTGTGGCCTTTGTCACAGGATCAGGGTGAAGTCCACTCAGACAAATGATACAGTTATGGCTAATGGCTGTCTGCCTGTAGGAGTTGGCGAGAGTGCACAAACAGATCTGGGACCAGGCTAAGTAATGGTTCCTAACCCCCTCATTCTCCCTGCCAACTCTCACTTCCTACCTTTCTATAGTGACCAGATAGAGTAGCAACACCCCTGGCTCCTACTCTCTCTCTCTGCCTCCCACCCCCTCTCAGGTGATTCTCATTCAAACAGGGAGGCCAGAGCTTCACCCTTCCGTTTCAGAGCTCAACTGGCTGTAATTGATTTGGAGCAGAGCTCTCTCCCTCTCACATTAACTAATATAGGGGTAGATAGAGCAGGAGATGAGGGATGACTATATAGGCAAACGTACCATGAAAGAGAAAGCAGTCACGACCCACTGAAAGCAGACAAAAATGACCATGAAGACAAGACTCATGCTGTCAGATGTCCTTACTCAATCCCTCTCTCACTGTCATACATACACAGACAGGTAAAAATGCTTCCTCTGGCACCCCTCCCCTGCCCCCTACATACACACTCCCAATTCAAAAGACTTTATTGACATGGCAAGTTAAATCACTTACATTGTCGAAGTACACATGGTCGGACTAACAGTAATAATAGTAGTAGTGATAATGATATTTACATTGACAGCAACAACAATAAACATAAATACAAGCTCTGTCTCACTGCAGAACACTTAGATATTTATCCACGTTTCTCCAAACATAAAATGTCAAAGTCTTTTTGACACCCTGTGTTGACTCCTACCCAGTATCGTACCGTTTCTACAAATGTAGAAGTTGCTCCAAATTTACAAGGTTAAGGTTTTGGGTTAAAATATTCAGTTTAGGGCCGCATTCCAAATGGTTAAAGTAAGGGTTAAGGTTTGGGATAGGGTTAAACCCCACCAATGGGATTGAACACGCAACCACAGCGTTTGTAAACCCAAAAGACGCAACATGGCAAGACTTCCGGGAACGTTGGCGAAGCAGACCAGACCGAGGTCTAAAGGCACAACCTAGATTCGAGCCAATGTCTTAAGTCGTTGAACATGCTATTACTCCAACCTCGTGAAAGGAGTGCTTATTTATTTGATCGCCTGCACATTGCGCAGTTCGGTGCGAGTTGACCTGTTTCTGCGCATGAGCTAAGCTAGCCAAAGTTGCCATGATATCGCCGACAAGCATGATTGAGTATTTCTATTGGAGAAGCAGTTTCTGACTATCTTCACACTGTACGATCCTTGACGCAACCTTCTGAGCCAGATTCATCGGTTTACGCCCATCCGCCACCCCTGTCCACAACACCCTAGCAAAACCTAAACATACATGATGGTAACAGTGATCACTATTGTCCCTAGTGGCCAATTTTGAAGGCGTTTCCAGATGTCCTCAAGACCTCTATAGACAACCAATTTCGAAGTCACTCTTGAGCGATCTGCCTGAATAAATAACAGTAAGTGGTAGGCTTGTTTTAACATGACTGAAAAGCTGCATGATATGAAAGCCAAAACAGAATGGCAAATACCATTTGTAACATTGTAATTCTCTCACTCTCTCTCGTTCATTAGATGAAGAACCTGTCTAAGTTAATTTACACGTGTCAAATGGTAACAACTTAATTGTATTGGATGCTCCTCTCTTCATGTTGGATTGCTTTTGTAGCACTGGGGTTAATAAGGGTGATGAAGCATACTGTGAATTCAGAACCCAAGAGAATTGAGGTAAAGAGAAGCTGTGTGTGCTACAGTATATCTCGCTTTGTCACTGTCTATGGTTCTAAAGCCACACTCTGCTGTGGTTGGTGGCAGGTACATTTGAAGTCAGAAGTTTACATGCACCTTAGCCAAATTACATTTAAACACGGTCTTTCACAATTCCTGACATTTAATCATAGTAAGAATTCCCTGTCTAAGGTCAGTTAGGATCACCACTTTATTTTAAGAATGTGAAATGTCAGAATAATAGCAGAGAGAATGATTTATTTCATCACATTCCCAGTGGGTCAGAAGTTTACATACACTCAATTAGTATTTGGTAGCATTGCCTTTAAATTGTTTAACTTGGGTCAAACGTTTTCGGTAGCCTTCCACAAGCTTCCAACAATAAGTTGGGTGAATTTTGTCCCATTCCTCCTGACAGAGCTGGTGTAACTGAGTCAGGTTTGTAGGCCTCCTTGCTCGCACAGGCTTTTTCAGTTCTGCCCACAAATTTTCTATAGGCTTGAGGTCAGGGCTTTGTGATGGCCACTCCAATACCTTGACTTTGTTGTCCTTAAGCCATTTTGCCACAACTTTGGAAGTATGCTTGGGGTCATTGTCCATTTGGAAGAACCAAGCTTTAACTTCCTGACTGATGTCTTGAGATGTTGCTTCAATATAGCCATGCAATTTTCTTCCCTCATGATACCATCTATTTTGTGAAGTGCACCAGACCCTCCTGCAGCAAAGCACCCCCACAACATGATGCTGCCACCCCCGTGCTTCACGGTTGGGGTGGTGTTCTTCGGCTTGCCAGCCTCTCCCTTTTTCCTCCAAACATAACGATGGTCATTTTGGCCAAACAGTTCTATTTTTGTTTCATCAGACCAAAGGATATTTCTCCAAAAAGTACAATTTTTGTTCCCATGTGCAGTTGCAAACCGTAGCATGGCTTTTTTATGGCGGTTTTGGAGCGGTGGCTTCTTCCTTGCTGAGCGGCCTTTCAGATTATGTCGATATAGGACTCGTTTTACTGTGGATATAGATATTTTGTACCTGTTTCCTCCAGCATCGCACCCTGCAGCTTAGACGGAACATTGGTTATAGGCCTAATAATTATGATTTATTGGCAATTTATAAAATGTGTTAGACTATTAAGTAGGTCAAAATTACTTTTTTTCATATTTAGGCTATAAGTGAGTTGTTAGTGTGTTTTGTTAACATTCAAATGGCACGGTATGATTCTCTATCAAGACCTGAGCTAGTGCTTTTAGCACTCTCTTATTTCACACGGTAGGGAATTTAACAACAACAACGTGATAAGAAATGAAAAACAACACGCTCAATCGAAACCGTCTAACCTTTTACAGAGCGCTGGTGTAACACCAATCGCTGTTGATCCTCCCACTTCTGTTGACCCACCTACTTTCAGACACACACATAATAAATTATTTGAGAGAAGCAGCGACCCCATGAACCCAAAGGCCCTTACTGCAGCCCCACGGTGTCCATGGCGACAAAATATAAGGGAGTTGGGCGGACGGAAAGAGACCACTTACACCCACCGGAAACCATGTCTGCACCACCAGCAGAAATGAAATTGAACGAATCCAAATTTATTTATGTGATCACTCTAAAACCCCCGCACAAATGTATATTTGGTGCAATGAGAATCGCCCGATATACCTGCTAAACCGCTCGCCGTTATTGGATTCCGTTCAGCGATTTGGTGAAGTAGGTAGCCAAGTGTGAGTGTTTTAGAAACATCGTTGAGATTTGTATGAGAGGAGGCAGCGGTGCAGACCCGCTCCCATGGTCTTTTTTTTTTAAACCTTCGTCGCCGGGCGAGAAAATACATATCTAACTAGCAAGCTAAACATGGATCAGTATCACGAGTATTCTTAAGAAATTAGCCAGTATTATTTGTCTACTCATGTCAGTAACTACAGTAGTTAACGGTTTCAGTATGAGTATGCCCGATCGATGGTTTCGTTGAGGCTTGACAGTGCCTGATGCAGGCC
Organism: Salvelinus fontinalis; assembly: GCF_029448725.1. Lineage (NCBI taxonomy): Eukaryota > Metazoa > Chordata > Actinopteri > Salmoniformes > Salmonidae > Salvelinus > Salvelinus fontinalis. Next base: position 31,803,208 of record NC_074669.1, on the reverse strand, counting down.
TGCTTTTTTCTATCTGGAAATTTCTTGACTGGGGAAAGCCGCCCATACGGGATTTCATGACTTCCTAGCATTAGCCTTTTTCGCTGCATCCCCGACTCAAATGATGCGTGTTGTGTCGTTGCATTGATTTTGGATGATAATATCATCTACTTTTAGCATATCAATTTAATATTTTTTTTTATCCAAACGGTATATTTTTATGGGATTATCGGTAAATTCGAAGCAAATATGGTGAATTGGAAGCGGCTGCTGCGGGTGTCGAACCGCTCATTTTTGGCCTTCATTTTTTTCTTCTCCATGTCTACGACTGGTCTCTACTTCATATATGTGGCTCCTGGAATAGGTGAGTTTATTATCTTAACATGAACACCTAATTTTATGTTATTATCCAAGCTTGTGCCAAGCAAGCTACATTGACATCAACAGAGATGCCATAGACAGTACAGTGTGAAACTGTGGGGATGCTTCCTGCCAGTTAATACTACTGTAGCTTCCTGCTAGCCTAGTTAGGTTAGCCATTTAACGTTAGCTATTTAACTCACGTTAGTTAGCTGGATAGCTAGCCATCCGATCCGCTTGCCTACAGCTGCAGTATTCCTGTGTTTTAACTAGCAGTCTTTCAATCTTCGTGGTGTATCAGTTGTGATAATGGGAAAATTCGGAGTATAACGTATTTCTCATCCTTGAGTTGAGGTAGGTTTGTTCTACAAGCCATATCTCGCGTCGTGTCCCCGGTCTCTTAATATACACGGGAATGTTGTCTGACCCTAGTTAAGATGTAAGGAAGCTGGTTGGATCTGCTGGCTAGCTAACTAAATAAGCTAGCTAATCGTCCAGGGATCGGTTTACAAACTATTAGGCTTAACTAGTGAACCGATTATTTATCTTCTCGATATAGCTAGATAATCATTTGGATGATTGCATGATAAATTACCTACTTTGGCCGCCTTTCCTTCCAGTTCTCCGCTGCCAATGACTGGAACGAATTGCAAAAATCGCTGAAGACTTGTATTTCCCTTACTAACTTTAAATATCTGCTACCTGAACAGCTAACTGATCGCTGCAGCTGTACATAGCTCATCTGTAAATAGCCCATCCAATTTTACTACCTCATCCCCATATTGTTTTTATTTACTTTTCTGCTCTTTTGCACACCAGTATTTCTACTTGCATTTCATCATCTGCACATCTATCACTCCAGTGTTAATTTGCTAAATTGTAATTACTTGCTACTATGGCCTATTGATTGCCTTACCACCTCATGCCATTTGCACACAATGTATATATACTTTTTTTCTCTCTATTGTGTTATTGACTGTACCCTTGTTTATTACATGTGTAACTCTGTGTTGTTGGTGGGTCACACTGCTTTGCTTTATCTTGGCCAGGTTGCAGTTGTAAATGAGAACTTGTTCTCAACTAGCCTACCTGGTTAAAGGTGATATTATTTTTTAAATGTAAGGTAACTAGGCAGCTCAATATAACGTCCTCTGGCTGCTGTAACGTTAGTCAACATTGAACAATCATGCGCTGTCTCTTCTACAAAGTGTGCTTGCTCAGAAACAAGCTAGTTTAACTTATTGAGTTATTCATTTTCTTACACGGATTTCAGAAAGGAACATTTAACTAATTATTCACTAGGTCTAACTTAGTAACTTAACACATAGCAGCATTCTCGTATGAATATCTGTCATGCTGTTGAACCATGCCATGGTGGGAAGGGATATGGAGTTGCTGACAGAGCCAGCAAGTAGAGCCACATGACCAACACTGCTAACTACCTAGTTGTGTGGTTTAGTAGCTAGGTAGTGTACGTCTGATAGGCCTATATGTATTTCACATGAACACAGTGAGCAAGGTAACCTAGAATAAGATCCATGTTTATGTCATTAATCCAATCAGCCAATGTTTAGTAAGATGGCAAATATGCCAGCTTTTCCCAAGTAAGTCATGTCTTGAAACAGTTTGCTTCTTTGATGAGCATATTAGTGGTCCCAGGGGTAAAATCCCAACAGCATATCAGTAGCTAAAAATAATTGGGCCTTTGTCTGAAGCAACACAGGAAAAGGGTGTTAGCTTTTATTTACACATGGGTAACCAGCTGTTCGTTCGGTTTATATCTGTAGTTACAACACTGTCACTATGAATGGTACAGTGTTTTGGCTACTGCTAGGCCATAAGGATCACGCTATGGACATAGTGCTGATCAAAGGAGGCTGGTGGGAGGAGCTATAGGAGGACTTCCTCATTGTAATGGCTGGAATAGAATCAAATGGAACAGTATCAAACATGTAAACCACATGTTTGACTCCGTTCCATTGATTTTAGTCCAGCCATTACAATGAGGAAGTCCTCCTATAGCTCCTCCCACCAGCTGCCACTGGTGCTGATTATAATATACAATATTCTGCAGCACTATTTTGAACAGGATAACACAGACAGCCAGGCAACTATCCTGGTCCCAGATTTGTTTGTGCTGTTAAGTCAACTCATATGTCCTACAATGATAACGGTAAGACTGTAATAATAATTTATTGAATGTATTAACAGAAATTACCGGTACCAAACAAACATTGTATATTAGAAAATGTAAATATACTGGTGTAACATCCCCGCGGCCTCTGCAATGGATTAGTCCACTCAGACAGGTGTGAATCAGACAAAATCATAAATGATTTTTATATATTTTCCATTGCTCAAAAAAAAAAAAAAAAAATCTAGGTTGACCAAAAGCCTATCGATCAAACAATCGATTAAATGGGGTCAGCCCTACTGTATATACAATAGTACGTGGACACCCCTGTAAATTAATGTATAAAATCGAACACACCGCCATGCAATCTCCATCGACAAACATTTGCAGTAGAATGGCCTTACTGAAGAGCTTAGTGACTTTCAACGTGGCAGTCTTCCAACAACTAAACAAGTTGAGCAGTCATTTGAAAGAGTAAGAACATTTCAGCAAGGCAACTCGAAGGTCGAAATACATTAACGCCAAGATAATGGAATTCATTATGCTATGGGCGTCACGACTGACATTTGGACCAGCGATGTCAGCCCCATGAGCATGCTAAGTCTGACAGCACAGTGGGTTGACGAGGATTTCGTACTGAGGAAAGCCGTATTGCATGCTCAAGAATGTGCTGGTTCTCATACCGCTGCTGCCATTTCAATGGCATTTGAGAGCATGTTTGAAACTTGGAGACATGAACACACTCCTAGCGCCATTCGAACAACTGACTTGAGAAATAAGCTAATCAACTGCATCTGCAGCAGACTTGATTCCGTTTGTCATGGCATTGAAACGCCTGCTCAACCAAACTGCCCGAAACTTCGAAATGTACTCGAGGCTGTGAACAAGCGATTCGGTGGTATTCTCTCTGAGCCTCTTTACTGTGCTCGATGCTAGGTACAAGGACCGCTACTTCGATGCAGACAAGAAACAGGGTTTACGTGAAATGTTACATACACAGCTGGACAAGATGGAAACGGACACAGTGCTCACCGAGGAAGAGAGGCCACGGACAGACAGAGCTGAAACTTCACTGCTTGACAGGTATGATGAAATCCTGGTTGAGAATGAAACGACGAAACCGCACAGCAAGTAAGTGAAAGAAATAGGTTTTGATTATATTTTACTGGTATTTGGCATTTTATTAGGATCCCCATTAGCTGTTGCAAAAGCAGCAGCTACTCTTCCCGTGGTCCACACAAAACATGAAACATAATACAGAATGACATAATACAGAACATCATTAGACAAGAACAGCTCAAGGACAGAACTACATTTTTAAAAAGGCACACGTAGCCTACATATCAATGCATACACACAAACTATCTAGGTCAAATAGGGGAGAGGCGTTGTGCCGCGAGGTGTTGCTTTCTCTGTTTTTTGAATCTAGGTTTGCTGTTTATTTGAGCAATATGAGGAAGGAAGTTCCATGCAATAAGGGCTCTATATAATGCTGTACGTTTTCTTGAATTTGTTCTGGACTTGGGGACTATGAAAAGACCACTTGTGGCATGTCTTGTGGGATAAGTGTGTCAGTTGTCTGTAAGTTGACTATGCAAACAATTTGGGGTTTTCAACATATTAGTTTATTGCAGTCAGTCTCTCCTCAACTCTTAGCCAAGAGAGACTGGCATGCATAGTATTAATATTAGCCCTCTGATTACAATTAAGAGCAAAATGTGCCACTCTGTTCTGGGCCAGCTGCAGCTTAACTAGGTCTTTCCTTACAGCACTGGACCACACAACTGGACAATAATCATGCTTTGTTTAATGCCAGTGGCAGGTCATTGGTAAAAATAGAAAAGAGGGCCTTGAGAGCAGCCCTGCGGTACACCACACTTTACATGTTTGACATTAGAGACGCTTCCATTAAAGAAAACCCTTTTGAGTTATATTAGATGGATAGCTTTGAATCCACAATATGGCAGAGCCATAACATGTTTTTTCAACAGCAGTTTATGGTCAAGAATATCAAAGGCTGCACTGAAATCTAACAGTACAGCTCCCACAATCTTCTTCTTATCAATTTCTTTCAACCAATCATCAGTCATTTGTGTCAGTGCAGTACATGTTGAGGCCCTTCTCTACAAGCATTCTGAAAGTCGTGTTATTTTTTTTACAGAGAAATAGCATTGTATTTGGTCAAACACATTTTTTCCCAACACTTTGCTAAGAGCTGGCAGCAAGCTTATTGGTCTGCTTTTAGAACCAATAAAGGCCGCTTTACCACTCTTGGTTAGCGGAATTACTTTGGCTTCCCTCCAGTCCCGAGGACAAAGATTTTCCTCTAGGCTCAGATAAAAAATATGACAGATAGGAGTGGCTATAGAGTCAGCCACCAACCTCAGTTGCTTTCCTTCTAAGTTGTCAATGCCAGCAGGTTTGTCATTATTGATCGTTAACATTAATTGTTCCACCTCTCCCACACTAACTTTACAAAATTCAAACTTGCAATATTATTATTTTTTTATACATGATATAAAGCTCACTGTTTGTCATGGGCATTTCCTGCCTAGGTTTGCCCACTTTGCCACTGAAATCAGCATTAAAATAATTGGCAACATCAAATGGTTTTGTGATGAATTATCCATCTGATTTGATGAAAGATTGAATTAAATTTGCCTTTCTGCCCATAATTTAAAGTACTGAAGTTTATTTTCTCCATTATTCTTGATATCATTGATCTTGGCTTCATAATAAAGTTTCTTCTTTTTGTTGAGTTTAGTCACATAATTTCTCAATTTGCGTTAAGCCAGTCAGATTTATTAGCCAATCCTTTTGCCCCATCTCTTTCAACCATACCGTTTTAAATTTCGTCAAATCCATAGAGCCTTAACAGTTATAACGATCAGTTTCTTAACAGGTGCATGTTTATTAATAATTGGAAGAAGAAATTTCATAAATTCATCATGTGCAGCGTCTGGATGCTCCTCATTAATCACATCAGACCAACAAATATTTTTAACATCCACGTAAAAGTCACAGCAAAATCTTTTGTATGATCTATTGTACACTATTTTAGGCCCAGCTGTTGGAACTTTGGCTTTCCTGGATATAGCCACTATATTGTGATCACTGCATCCAATGGGTACGGATATACAGTTGAAGTCGGAAGTTTACATACACTTAGGTTGGAGTCATTAACTCGTTTTTCAACCACAGCACACATTTCTTGTTATCAAACTAAAGTTTTGGCAAGTCGGTTAGGGCATCTACATTGTGCACGTGTAACCGATGTGAAATGGCTAGCTAGTTAGCGGTGGTGCGCGCTAATAGCCTTTCAAACGGTGACGTCACTCTCTTTGAGACCTTGAAGTAGTGGTTCCCCTTGCTCTGCAAGAGCCGCGGACTTTGTGGAGAGATGGGTAACGATGCTTCGTGGGTGACTGTTGTTGATATGTGATATGTGCGGTCCCTGGTTCGCCCACGGGTCGGGGTGAGGGGACGGACTAAAGTTAAACTGTTACACACGACACAAGGCATTTTTCCAACAATTGTTTACAGATTATTTCACTAACGATGTATATCACAATTCCAGTGGGTAAGAAGTTTACATACACTAAGTTGACTGTGCCTTTAAACAGCTTGGAAGATTCCAGAAAATTATGTCATGACTTTAGAAGCTTCTGATAGGCTAATTGACATAATTTGTGTCAATTGGAGGTGAACCTGTGGATGTATTTCAAGGCCTACCTTCCAACTCAGTGCCTCTTTACTTGACATCATGGGAAAATCCAAAGAAATCAGCCAGGACCTCAGAAAACAATGGTAGACCTCCACAAGTCTAGTTCGTCTTTGGGAGCAATTAACAAACGTCTGAAGGTACCACGTTCATCTGTACAAACAATAGTACGCAAGTATAAACACCATGGGACCACACAGCCATCATACCGCTCAGGAAGGAGATGTGTTCTGTCTTCTAGAGATGAACGTACTTTGGTGTGTAAAGTGCAAATCAATCCCAGAACAACAGCAAAGGACATTGTGAAGTTGCTGGAGGAAACGGGTACAAAAGTATCGATATCCACAGTAAAACAAGTCCTATATCGACATAACCTGAAAGGCCGCTTGGCAAGGAAGAAGACACGGCTCCAAAACCGCAATTAAAAAAAGCCAGACCGGTTTACTTTTTGGAGAAATGTCCTCTGGTCTGATGAAACAAAAATTAACACTGTTTGGCCATAATGACCATCGTTTTGTTTGGAGGAAAAAGGGGTGATCTTGCAAGCCGAAGAACACCATCCCAACCGTGAAGCACGGGGTTGGCAGCATCATGTTGTGGGGGTGCTTTGCTGCAGCAGGGACTGGTGCACTTCACAAAATAGATGGCATCATGGAATAGGAAAATGGTGGATATGTTGAAGCAACATCTCAAGACATCAGTCAGGAAGTTAAAGCTTGGTCGCGAAGGGGTCTTCCAAATGGACAATGACCCCAAGCAGACTTCCAAAGTTGTGGCAAAATGGCTTAAGGACAACAAAGTCAAGGTATTGGAGTGGCCTTCACAAAGCCCTAACCTCAAGCCTATAGGAAATTTGTGGGCAGAACTGAAAAAGCGTGTACAAGCAAGGAGGCCTACAAACCTGACTCAGTCACACCAGCTCTGTCAGGAGGAATGGGCCAAAATTCACCCAACTTATTGTGGGAAGCTTGTGGAAGGCTACCCAAAACATTTGACCCAAGTTAAACAATTTAATGGCAATGCTACCAAATACTAATGAAGTGTATGTAAACTTCTGACTTCATCTGTCGCTTTAGAACGAAGTTCTACAGTATTAGTAAAAATGTGATCGATTCATGTGAACGATCTTGTTCCTGTCGTGTTTGTTAACACCCTGGTAGGTTGATTTAATACCCTGAACCTGATTACAGATGCTTGGGACATACGTACATGCCAACAAAATAATTTTTGGTGCGTGTAACTTTTTTTTTTTTAATTAGGCAAGTCAGTTAAGAACAAATTCTTATTTACCATTACGGCCAAACCCTGACAATGCTGGGCCAATTGTGCACCGCCCTATGGGACTCCCACTGCATCTCAGTGCCTAAGACCGCTGTGTGTGTGTGTAACTATTTAACTGTACTAGAATGCTTAAGGCCTAAGGTTTTATTTATTTTTGGCAAGAAAATATCGGTATTGGCCAAAAATGTCATTGTTGCATCCCTAAGTTAACTTTTTTTTGTTAGTTTGCAGTTGGACAATTTATGCTCCCCACATATAACAACCACAGAGTGATGGAATGCCTCGAACGCAAGATCATAATTTCTGTCTCGCACGGTGGAGGAACATATTGCCTCTAGCCTACTGCACATGGTAAGCTGTAAGTGGCACTTCACTTTTTAGTATGGTAAATGGCTGTGAGGATTTTTATACAATATTCACAACATATTGACACAATTACAATCTTTATAGAATAAAAATAGAATTTCATCAATTACATGTGGTAATATGTATTTGTGTGAACATTTAGCTAGCAAGCGAGCAGTAAATTAAACAAAGTGAATTATCTCCTCCCTCTCTCCCCGGTTTTAGCTTATGGCTATCAGTTTAGCTGGCTAGGTTTAGGATACTAATACTAGCTCACAAGTGATAAACTTTGCTAGCTACAGTGCTTTTAGAATGTATTCATACCCCTAGACCTATTCCACATTTTGTTACAGCCTGATTCAATAAAGTAAAACATGTATAAAAATAAAAAATCTCACCCATCGACACACAGTACCCCCTAATGACAATGTAAAACATGTTTTTAGACATTTTTACAAATTTACTGATAATGGGAACTAATTTACATAAGTATTCACAACCCTGAGTCAATACATGTTACAATCACCTTTGGCAGCGATTACAGCTGAGTCTTTCTGGGTAAGTCTCAAAGAGCTTTCCACACAAGACTTTTCAACATTCTTCAAGCTCTGTCAAGTTGGTTGTTGATCATTGCTAGATAGCCATTTTTAAGTCTTGCCATAGGTTTTCAAGTAGATTTTAAGTCAAAATTTACTAGACCAATATTCAATGTCATCTTGGTTAGAAGCTCCAGTGTGTATTTGGCCACATGTTTTAGGTTATTGTCCTGCTGAAAAGTGAATTGGTCTCCCATTGTCTGTCAGAAAGACTGAACCAGGTTTTCCTCTAGAATTTTGCCTGTGCTTAGCTCCATTCTGTTGCTGTATATATTTTTATGACGTGGTACTCGGTGTGTGGTTAAATTTGCCCCAAACATAACGCTTTGAGTTCAGGACATGAAGCTAAACAGTTTTGTCACATTTTTAGCACTTTCACTTTAGCGCCTCGTTGCAAACAGGATGCATGTAATCTGGTAAGGCTTGCTTCTTTTCACTGTCATTTAGGTAGTCATACACCATCCAAGTGTAATGAATAACTTCTCCATCCTCAAAGAGATATTTCATGTTTTGCCAATCTACCAGAAGATGCCCTTCTTTGCGAGGCATTAGAGAACTTCCCTGGTCTTTGTGGTCGAATCTGTTTTAAATTCAGTGCTTGACTAAAGGGCCTTACAGAAAATGGTATGTGTGGGTTACAGAAATGAGGTAGTCATTCATAAAAAATCATGTTAAAGACTATTGTTGCACACAGTGAGTCCATGCAACTTATGTGACTTGGTAAGCACATTTTTACTCCTGAACTTATTTAGGCTTGCAATAACGAAGGGGTTGAATACTTACACATTCAATATATTTCAGCTTTTTAATTAATTAGTAAAAATAAATAGAAAAATTCTAAAAACCACTGACATTGTGTGTAGACCACAACATCTGTTTAATCCTTTTTCAAATTCAAGCTGTAACAACACAAGGTGGAAAAGTGTAAATACTTTCTGAAGGCACCTTATGCTATTGACATACACAAACAAAATCAATCTAGTTGACTTATTTTGCTAGCTAGTAATAAATTGCCACATTAATTCAGAAAGGAAGAGGATATCTAGCTATATAGCAAGAAGGTTAGCAGCTGCATCATCAACAAGAAGCAACTGTGACAACATTGATCCTAAGATCACAGAATAAACTTTCCAATTGAGCAAAATCCACAATCCACCCCTCTAAAGAAAGCATGGCTCTGGGGCTTCTCCGATATGTCCCCAGCCTGGCCGCAAAGCGCAGCCCCTTGAAAACTTGCTCTATACAGTGACCTCTGTTGCAGCCAGGCTTGGAATTTCATGATTTGAGGGGCATGGCCATTTGGCCTTTAAGAAGTGCCCAGTCTGTCCATTTAACAAAAATAGGCCATCTTAAATTGATTTGAAATCCGAAAAAAAAGCAATTCTGTTAAGGGAAAAACATCAGTATATGTGAATGTACATGAATAATTGACCTACATGTCGAGTTGTAGGTGATAGCCGATGCTGACATGAAGAATGTGCCTGAAAATCCACACTTTAATGAGACTTAATTACACGTGTGTGTATACATTTGAAGTCGGAAGTTTACATTCACCTTAGCCAAATACCTTTAAACTCAGTGTTTCACAATTCCTGACATTTAATCCTAGTAAAAAGTCCCTGTCAGTTAGGATCACCACTTTATTTTAAGAAAGTGAAATGTCAGAATAATAGTAGAGTGATTTATTTCATCACATTCCCAGTGGGTCAGAAGTTTACATACTCAATTAGTATTTGGTAGCATTGCCTTTTTAACTTGGGTCAAAAGTTTCGGGTAGCCTTCGACAAGCTTCCCACAATAATTTGGGTGAATTTTGGTCCATTCCTCCTGACAGAGCTGGTGTAACTGAGTCAGGTGTATAGGCCTCCTTGCTCGCAAACGCTTTTCAGTTCTGCCCACACATTTTCTATAGGTTTGAGGTCAGGGCTTTGTGATGGCCACTCCAATACCTTGACTTTGTTGTCCTTAAGCCATTTTGCCACAACTTTGGAAGTATGCTTGGGGTCATTGTCCATTTGGAAGACCCCTTTGCGACCAAGCTTTAACTTTCTGACTGATGTCTTGAGATGTTGCTTCAATATATCCACATAATTTTCCACCCTCATGATGCCATCTATCTTGTGAAGTGCACCAGTCCCTCCTGCAGCAAAGCACCCCCACAACATGATGCTGCAACCCCTGTGCTTCACGGTTGGGATGGTGTTCTTCGGCTTGCAAGCCTCCCCCTCTTTCCTCCAAACATAACGTTGGGCATTATGGCCAAACAGTTCTATTTTTGTTTCATCAGACCAGAGGACATTTCTCCAAAAAGTAAAATCTTTGTCCCCATGTGCAGTTGCAAACCGTAGTCTGGCTTTTTTATGGAGGTTTTGGAGCAGTCGCTTCTTCTTTGCTGAGCGGCCTTTCAGGGTATGTCGATATAGGACTCGTTTTACTGTGGATATAGATACTTTTGTACCTGTTTTCCTCCAGCATCTTCACAAGGTCATTTGCTGTTGTTCTGGGATTGATTTGTCCTTTTCGCACCAAAGTACGTTTATCTCTAGGAGACAGAATGCGTCTCCTTCCTGAGCGGTATGACGGCTGCATGGTCCCATGGTGTTTATACTTGCGTACTATTGTTTGTACGGGTGAACGTGGTACTTTCAGGCATTTGGAAATTGCTCACAAGGATGAACCTGATTGTGTACCATTTCTGAGGTCTTGGCTGATTTCTTTTGATTTTCCCATGATGTCAAGCAAAGAGGCACTGATTTGATGGTAGGCCTTGAAATACATCCACAGGTACACCGCCAATAGGCTAATTGACATAATTTGAGTCAATCAGAAGCTTCTAAAGTCATGGTATTATTTTCTGGAATCTTCCAAGCTGTTTAAAGGCACAGTCAACTTGGTGTATGTAAACTTCTGACCCACCGGAATTGTGATAATTGTTGGAAAAATTACTTGTCATGCACTAAGTAGATGTCCTAACCGACTTGCCGAAACTTTAGTTGTTTGAAAAAACAAGTTTTAATGACTCCAACCTAAGTGTATGTAAACTTCCTACTTCAACTGTATATGTATCTCTATCTCAGGGAGAATTTTTTGGGGGGCCAGAAACAAAGCACTTTCTTCTGAAACTCGTCAGTCTATTCTTGTTCTGAGAAATGAAGGCTATTCCATGTGAAAAATTGCCAAGAAACTCAAAATCTCGTCCAACACTGTGTACTACTCCCCTTACAGAACAACACATACTGACTCTAACCAGAATAGAAAAGAGTGAGAGGCCCCGGGGCACAACTGAGCAAGAGGACAAGTACATTAGAGTCTAGTTTGAGAAACAGATGCCTCACAAGTCCTCAACTGGCACCTTCATTAAATAGTAACCATAGACAGGTTCCAAACTGTCTCAAAGTCAACAGTGAAGAGGCGACTCCGGGATACTGGCCTTCTAGGCAGAGTTGCAAAGAAAAATCCATATCTCGGACTGTCCAATAAAAAGAAAACACTAAGATGGGCAAAAGAACAGACACTGGACAGAGGATCTCTGCCTAGAAGGCCAGCATCCCGGAGTCGCCTCTTCACTGTTGACGTTGAGACAGTTTGGAACCTGTCTATGTTTAGGGGGGTAATAGCCTAGTCTAACCACTTTTTAAACGGTACTAGCAGGTCGCAAAGTAGCGTAAGCGACAGGTTTACTGGATGCAATTTTTCCAAAACGGCAGCTCGTTGTTGGAACATATATTTTCCTACTTCAATCAGTCCATTTTGAATTTGTGATAAAATTGTCCTCATTTTGCAAGGAATGTAAATTGTGTATCCCACCATTTTTATAGTCTTATTTTTGTAGATCTAACAGGAGCTTGTGTAGCACGGGTGTGTAGAGGGAGCGGCAGAACACAATTTAGTGAGTGTGGCATGGGGAATTTAGGGAAAAGTGATGCTTTGTTTCTTTTTTGTTGTGCCCCGCAAAAGAACATGTAATGGAACAATCAAAAAATAATAATTTAGGACAAGCCACAAAGCACATCTACCAAATAGTTTTACAGTATTTGGTTAAATTTAGTTTTGAGTACTCGAACAGACATTTATTTGCATTCTGTACGTTTAATTAACATTGCCTTGTGCCTTGTAATTCCGTTACCAAAAGCCCACGTATCTTTATGATATTTTCTCATTTCTCTTTGTCATGAGGGACGATACTGAAAGTTCACAGAAGTAGCAAGTAAAGGTAGACATACCAATTTAGTGTTTTTACTGATATCAAGTTTGTTTATGAAGTGATGATTAAAACCTGTAATTCTGTTACCGTAATTGAATTATGGAAAACTGTAATGTAATTAATGCAATTAAGCTACAATGGGAAATCCTAGTACTGACAAAACAGTTGGGTCACCTGCTACTGTCCTCCCTTCCACTGGCATACTGTTATGTTCAGCTCATAATGTTTTTTTTTTCTCTTTTTGTGGTCAAAGCAAGACTGATAGTCTGGACAACCCCTCACGCTTCCTCTCTCTCTTTGACACTTTCTCTCGGATGTCGCCTGGCTCTTACTGACTCATACCACCTATCCTCTTTCCATTTACTGTAACAAGCATCCTCAACTACTGAGCACTGACCAACATCAAATGATATTAGTCACATGCGCTGAATACAACAGGTGTAGTAGACCTTACAGTGAAATGCTTACTTACGAGCCCCTAACCAACAATGCAGTTAAAAAAAGAAAATACGAATAAGAAAAAGAAGTAACAGGTAACTAACAATAGCGAGACTATTTACAGGGAGGTACCGGTACAGAGTCAATGTGCGGGGGAACCTGTTAGTTGAGGTAATATGTACATGTAGGTAGAGTTATTAAAGTGACTGCATAGATGAAAACAGAGTAGCAGTGGTTTAAAAGAGGGGGGTGGGCAATAGTCTGGGTAGCCATTTGGATAGGAGTCTAATGGCTTTGGGGGTAGAAGCTGTTTAGAAGCCTCTTGGACCTAAACTTGGTGCTCCGGTACCACTTGCCGTGCGGTAGCAGAGAGAACAGTCTATAACTAGGGTAGCTGGAGTCTTTGACAATTTTTAGGGCCTTCCTTTGACACCACCTGGTGTAGAGATCCTGGATGGCAGGAAGCTTGGCCCCAGTGATGTACTGGGCCGTTCACTCTGCCCTCTGTAGTGCCTTGCCGTCGGAGGCCGAGCAGTTGCCATTCCAGGCAGTGATGCAACCAGTCAGGATGCTCAACGCCCATGGATGTTGAAATTTGGTCAGTCCGCCCTGGCAGGACCAAATCTGAACCAATCATAGATGTCTGTTTTGCAAGTTTGAAAAGTACAATACAGTAAAGCACACGAGTGCAGTATAATGCACTGTGTGTTCAAACTTGTGAAACATAGACGTCCATGATTGGTTTCAGATTTGGCTTGGTCCAGACCAATCAAATGTGATCTTTTGTATATTTCTACCTTTGTGTAGCTATTCAGGATGCATCACAATGAAGATTTTTTTAAATTCATTTTCTCTATATTACTGATCAGGGACACATGATGTAATTCCGTTACCAGATGTAAGTCCACTTCATATAATGTAGTTCAATAACCAAAATATCTTCTTTTTTTTAAAACTCAAGGTGTCATGTCGTAGCTGACACCACATTCTTTCTGCAGATATCTTTGAATCTTAATTCGGAGCTTTGGAAAATGTGATCTCATAAATAATTTGACCATAATTCTGTTACCAGACTTTGCATCTGCGGAGTTCTTCCAGTAGAGATTTTTGTGTGAAATTTTCTGTTGAGATGGTTCAAAGCAGAGTTGTATGGTTTGTTAAGCTTTTAAATCAATCAGTGAAATATCTGAGTCAAAGCGCAGTTCCGTTAGCATGAATTGCCCTTATGCAACGACTATTTTATAAAATGTTTATTTATTAGTAAACATTTGTAGGCTTTTCAATTCACTTTGACATTATGGAGCATTTTGTGTAGATCGATGACCCCAAAAAATCTCAAGTCGATCTTATTTCAATCAGACTTTGTAATACAACCAAATGTGTGAAAAATCCAGGGGGTGAATACTTATGACACCCACTGTACAAATAAACACATTTCAAAGTGCTTGAAAAGCAAAACAAACATCAGTTGAAGTATGAATGACATGTGTATAGGTTTGGACTTAAGAAGTTTTGAGTAGTGTAGTCCTCCAACAGATGACATGACAGTCAAGCACAAGGCTTGAGCAGAGGGATGTTCAGGTGGTCAACGGGGGGAGCTGAGCAGCCAGAGCAGGTCTTCTGGGCGCGGGCAGCTACAGAACTACCAAACACCAACATTATGTCTGAATAGGGTATTGGGCCACCACGAACCAGAACAGCTTCAATGCACCGTGGCATAGATTCTACAAGTGTCTGGAACTCTATTGGAGGGATGCGACACCATTCTTCCACAAGAAATTCCATCATTTGGTGTTTTGTTGATGGTGGTGGAAAACACTGTCTCGGGCACCGCTCCAGAATCTCCCATAAGTGTTCAAATTGGTTGATATCTGGAGACTGAGACGGCCATTGCATATGGTTTACATTGTTTTTGTGCTCATCAAACCGTTCATTGACCACTCGTGCCCTATGGATGGGGGCATTGTCATCCTATGGGGGTATAGCCACTATAGCCAAAATAATGGCCTGCCGAGCATTTTATACATGACCCTAAGCATGATGGGATGTTAATTGCTTAATTTACCCAGGAACCACATCTGTGTGAAGCACCTGCTTTCAATACGCTTTGTATCCCTCATTTACTCAAGTGTTTCCCTTATTTTGGCAGTTACCTGTCGCTCAAGGCATCTCACTGTCCACATCTCAATGGTATCTTATCTAGGTAATGGTACCAGGCAGTATTAGCTAGCTAGTTACGGCTACTCTGACTCTTAGCTGGCTAGCTAGCTTGCTAAATGTACTAACTAGCGATTAGCATTAGTGGCTAACTAAGTTATTTTAGCAACACATTGCTAAGAAAAAACAAAACTAGCAGACACTAGTTACACAAACGAATAGTGTAATTATTTAAGACTTGTGGAAGCAGCATGTCACCAACATCGTTGCATCCATCTGACCATTCAGAGTGAAAGGCAAGTGGTCGAGCAACTACTATCTCCTTGAGTGTCAGGGCTTGGTGTGGTTAGCGGCATGCAGGAGGATAGGGAGAGAGATTACTCATAGAAAACGGGGAACTATAAAAATAAAAAAAAGTATTATACACGCCGATGTTGCACATTTAACAAAGCAAACATTGAAATACCATTATAGAAGGTAAAGTAAAAACGAATACCGGTCCGTGCATCAGTACCGGTATAGTAAAATGCGGTATACCGCCCAGACCTATTAGTTGGTGTTTCAGAGTAAAGGACTCTTAGTGCTAGACCGGTCCTCTGTAATGGGTGATCGATCAGATAGTGTGCGGGGCTGGGAGTGTGTGGTGTCTGTGTGAGTTTGTAGTTTATTTGGTGCCTGTGTTTGTAATTGATGAGATGGGTGTGTAAGTTGATGAGATGCGTGAGTGTGTAAACTGATGAGGTGTGTAACCTTAGCTGATGAAGTGTGTGTGTGCCCTGGCTGTTTTGCTGCATTAGTGGTAAATGTTAAATGATTCAGAGCCCCTAGCCTCCTCTAGGCTGGGAGTGGGACTGCGAGTGCGTTCCGAATAGACGCACTACTTTTGACTGGGGCCTATAGGGTGAGGTGCACTATATAAGGAATAGGGCTCTATTTAGGATGTAGCCAGAGACAGGGATTTCCTGCCACTTATCTTGCCACCCTGTGTCTCATCACTGTTAGCTGCTGGTACAGAGTTAAACTGTGGCATTGAGTGACCGCTGAGGTTGTTCCTTTATGGCCAAGAGACTGGGGGAGGGAAGGCTTTTACGCAGGCGACTTGAGCAGTCAGGAAATGTACTGTCGTGGACTGGTACGTGAGTGGGGTGTAATTGAACCAGTCAGACTAAAGTGATTGCACTCTTTCCTTTTGTCCCTGTCTTTCCTATGTCTCTCTCCCTCCTTTTCCTCGCCCTCCCCTCCCGCTCTCCCTCTCCCTGTCTCAATCCCTCTCTCCAGCCAACACCTACTTCTTCATGGTGCAAGCCCAGGGCATCATGTTGAGGGATAATGTGAGGACCATTGGTCAGATGATCAGACTCTACACCAATAAGAACAGTACTCTCAACGGCACAGGTGAGTTTGATAGGAGGTAAGCCAGACGGGGTCTCCAATCTTAGGAGGGTAGTAGACCAGACCAACATGACACGATGGGCAGCCAAAAATCACAAGATTGGCCCTCGCTCAAATTCTGAAAATCAAATCAAATGTTATTGTTCACGTACACATGGTTAACAGATGTTAATGCGAGTGTAGCGAAATGCTTGTGCTTCTAGTTCCGACAGTGCATTAATATCTAACAAGTCATCTTAACAATTCCACAACAACTACCTAATACACACAAATCTAAAGGGATGAAATAAGAATATGTACATATAAATATATGGATGATTTGATGGCTGAACGACATAGGCAAGATGCAATAGATGGTATAACATACATTACTCATCTGTATATGAGAATATACTGTAAGATGCATTGTTAAAGTGGCATTATTTAAAGTGACTAGTCATCCATTTATTAAAGTGGCCAATGATTTGAGTCTGTAGCAGCCTCTGAGTTAGTGATGGCCGTTTAACAGTCTGATGTCCTTGAGATAGAAGCTGTTTTTCAGTCTCTCGGTCCCAGCTTTGATGCACCTGTACTGACCTCGCCTTCTGGATGGCAGCGGGGTGAACAGGGAGTGGCTCGGGAGGTTGTTGTCCTTGATGATCTTTTTGGCCTTCCTGTGACATCGGGTGCTGTAGGTGTCCTGGAAGGCAGGTAGTTTGCCCCGGTGATGCGTTGTGCAGACCGCACCACCCTCTGGAGAGCCTTGCAGTTGAGGGCGGTGCAGTTGCCGTACCAGGCTGTGATACAGCCCGACAGAATGTTCTCAATTGTGCATCTGTCAAAGTTTCAGGTTTTTAGCTGACAAGCCACATTTCTTCAGCCTCATGAGGTTGAAGAGGCACTGTTGCGCCTTCTTCACCACACAGTCTGTGTGGGTGGACCATTTGTTTGTCTGTAATGTGTACGCTGAGGAACTTAACTTTCCACTGCTGTCCCGTCGATGTGGATAGTGAGGTGCTTCCTCTGCTGTCCACTGTCATCTCCTTTGTTTTGTTGACGTTGAGTGAGCGGTTGTTTTCCTGACCCCACACTCCGTGTGCCCTCACCTCCTCTCTATAGGCTGTCTCGTTGTTGATGGTAATCAAGCCCACTGCTGTAGTGTCGTCTGCAAACTTGATGATTGAGTTGGAGGCGTGCATGGCAACACAGTATTTGGTGAACAGGGAGTACACTCGGGGCCTGAGCACGCACCCTTGTGGGGCCCCAGTGTTGAGGATCATCGAAGTGGAGATGTTGTTTCCTACCTTCACTACCTGGGGGTGGCCCGTCAAAGTCAAGGAACCAATTGCACAGGGCGGGTTTGAGACCCATGGCCTCAAGCTGAATGATGAGCTTTGAGGGTGTTATGGTGTTGAATGCTGAGCTGTAGTCAATTAACAGCATTCTAACATAGGTATTCCTCTTGTCCAGATGGGATAAGGAAGTGTGCTGTGATGGCGATTGCATCGTCTGTGGAACTATTGGGGCAGTAAGCAAATTGAAGTGGGTCTAGGGTGGCCGGTAAGGTGGAGGTGATATGATCCTTGACTAGCCTCTCAAAGCAATTAATTATGACAGAAGGGAGTGCTACGGGGCGTTGGTGGCCATCTTGAAGCATGTGGGGACAGCAGACTTGGATAGGGAGCGATTTGAATATGTCCGTAAACACACCAGCCAGCTTGTCTGTGTATGCTCTGAGGACGTGGCTAGGGATGCCTTCTGGGCCGGCAGCCTTGTCAGGGTTAACACGTTTAAATGTCTTACTCACATCGACCACGGAGAAGGAGAGTGGCACTGTATTATTCTCAAAGCGGGCAAAGAAGGTGTTTAGTTTTTCTGGAAGCAAATGTGGCTGGTTTTCTTTTTGTTGCTTGTAAACCCTGCCACATACATCTTGTATTTGACCCTTTGAATTACGACTCCACTTTGTCCCTATACTGACATTTCGCTTGTTTGATTGCCTTGCGGAGGGAAGAACTACACTGTTGATATTTGGCCATATTCCCAGTCATCTTTCCATGGTTAAATGCTGAGGTTTGCGCTTCCAGTTTTGTGCTAATGTCGCCATCTATCCACGGTTTCTGGTTAGGGTAGGTTTTAATAGACACAGTGGGTACAACATCTCCAATGCACTTCCTTATAAACTCACCGAGTCAGCGTATAAATCAATTTTATTTTCTAAGTCTGCCCGGAACATTTCAGTCTGCGTGATCAAAACAATCTTGAAGCGTGGATTCGGATTGGTCAGACCAGCGTTGAATAGTTCTAGTCACGGGTACATCCTGTTTGAGTTTCTGCCTATAGGACGGCAGGAGCAAAATGGGGTCGTGGTTGGACTTGCCGATGGGAGGGTGGGGGAGGGCCTTGTATGCATCGCGGAAGTTAGAGTAGCAGTGGTCCAGTGTACTACCCACACGAGTGCTGCAATCATTATGTTGATAGAATTTAGGTAGCCTTGTTCTCAAATTTGCTTTGTTAAAATCCCAAGCTACAATAAATGCAGCATCAGGATATATGTTTTCCAATTTACATAGAGTCCAGTGATGTTCCTTGAGGGCCGTCGTGGTATCTGCGTGAGTGGGGGATATGCACAGCTGGGATTATAACTGACAATAATTATCTTTGGAGATAATGGTCGGCATGGTCGGCATTTGATTGTAAGAAATTCTAGGTCAGGTGAACAGATATACTTGAATACCTGCATGTTATTTGTATGTATTATGGATCCCCATTAGCTTCTGCCAAAGCAGCAGCTACTCTTCCTAGGGTCCAGCAAAATTAAGGCAGTTTATGATTACACCATGAGTTGTTAATCATGAGGCATACACCCCCGCCCTTCTTCTTACCAGAGAGATGTTTATTTCTGTTGGCGTGACGCATGAAGCTGTACCGATTCCAACAACATATTGAAAGTGAGACATGTTTCCGTGAAACAGAGAATGCTACAATCTCTGTCTCTCTGGAAGGCAACCCATGCCCTAATTTCGTCCACCTTGTTGCCTGGAGACTGGACATTGGCGAGTAATATACTCGAAAGCGGTGGGTGGTGTGCACGCCTTCGAAGTCTGACGAGGAGGCCGCTCTGTCTACTTCTTCTGCGGCAATGTTGTTTTGGGTCGTCCTCTGGTATTAGATCCAATGTCCAGGGTGGAGGTCCGAACAAAGGATCTGCTTCGGGAAAGTTGTATTCCTGGTTGTAATGTTGGTAAGTTGACGTCGCTCTTATATCCAATAGTTCTTCCTGGCTGTAAGTAATAACACTTAAGATTTTCTGGGCTAACAATGTAAGAAATAATACATAAAACACTACTGCGTAGTTTCCTAAGGACTCGAAGGTGACCATCTCTGTCGCCTCCGTCTTGCCAAATACTAAAGGGACTGCAGGTGCTGCTATTTTCCTTCTGAGGTTCTTGTGATTTTTGGCTGCACTTTGTCACGTTGGTCTAACTGCTGTCTACTCCCCTCCACCTCCTATCTTAACCAGCATTCCTCTCTTACCAAAAAATGGAAAGTCAATGTCCATTAAATACCCTACTAATTTATTCGGACAGTGAAGCTAAAACTTTTAATTTGGCTCTATTCACCAGCATTTTGGATTTGAGATCAAGTGTTTCATTTGAGGCAACAGTACAGAATGTCACCTTTTATTTGAGGGTATTTTCACATCTGTTTTACCGTTTTAGAAATGAAAGCACTATATCTAATCCCCCCCATTTCAAGGTGTCATATGTATACTGAACAAAAATTATAAACGCAACATGCAACCATTTAAAATAATTTACAGAGTTACAGTACATATAAGGAAATCAGTCAGTTGAAATAAATAAATTTGGCCCTAATCTATGGATTTCACATGACTGGGTAGGGGTGCAGCCACAAAAGGGCTTTATTACAGAAAATACTCCTCTGTAGGCTACATCAAGCTTGTGACGACAAACTTGTTGGATGCAAAAAAAAAAGATGTTTAACCTTGCAAGTCAGTTAAGAGCTAATTCTTATTTACATTGACGGCATACCCTGGCCCAACCCGGACGACGCTGGGCCAATTGTGCGCTGCCCTGTGGGACTCCCAATCACTGCCGGATGTGATGCAGCCTGGATTCGAACCAGGTACTGCAGTGAAGCCTCTGCACTGAGATGTGGTCTTGGACCACTGCGCCACTCGGGAGCAATATAAATGAATGGAAAATAATATATTGTCATTTTGGAGACACTGTTATTGTAAATAAGAATAGAATGTGTTTCTGAGCACTTCTATATTGTGGATGCTACCATGCTAATCATTAATGAATTGTGGAGTGAGAAAGTCAGTGGCATAAATATAATACCCCCCCCTCAGAAAAATAATTTCTACACTCCCATGTTTTTGGTAATCATGGGAGGTTAAGATGTCTTGGGGGTATGATCTTTGTACCTCTAACTTTCTCACTCATCATTCAAGATTATATGTAATAATGGTAGCATCCACATGAATGTAGAAATGTTCAGAAACATTATATTCTTATTTACAATAGAAATGACTCCAAAATGACAAAATACATGATTTAACATCATTTATATTGGCCACAACATAATCTTAAATACAACCAAAACAATCTGTAAATGCACCCAACAAGATTGTAGAGTCACAAGCTTGATGTAATCATTGTGCTAGGTATTTGGGATCAAATACAATTCTTTTGACTACTTAAACACACAAACAGTGCCTTCGTAAAGTATTCAGACCCCTTGACTTTTTCAACTTGTTACGTTATAGCCTTATTCTAAATTGGGTAAATCAAGGTGTCTGAATTCTTTCCAAAGGAAATTAATAATTTAATTTGTCCAAATACTTAGTGCCTTCCGGAAATATCGGCACCCTAGGTAAATATGATCCAAAAAGGCTGCAATTTTTTTTTACTTGTTTATCAGCTTGATCTTACACTCAAAATATCATATGAATTTCACCTTTTTGAGTTAAAATTGTTCAGAAATAATAGTCATCAAGAAAAAAACATTTTATTCCAAAACATGCGTGTCACACTTGTTGGCACCCCTAGAAATTCTGATTAACAAAATCGAATTGATGTATATTCCGATTGATTTTACCTTTCGTTTTATTCTTTAGGAACTCTTAAGTGGTCAACCATGACTTCCTGTTTCACTGGTGTATAAATATGAGTTGACACATGCTAAACTTCCTTAGTCATATCCATCAACATGGGAAAGGCCAGAGAACAAACGCATGAAATTAGACAAAAGTTTGACCTTCACAAGTCAAGCAATTGCTATAAAAAGATAAGTACATGCCTGAAAATACCCATCTCCACTATTAGGGAAATAATTAAGAAATGTACAAAAAAAATGGAGCTGTGATGAACTTGCCTGGAAGGGAACTCAAGTGTATTTTGCCTCCACACAGTGAGAAGGATGGTTCAAGTGGCAAAAAAATCTCGAATGATTAGTTGTAGAATTGCAGAAGTTGGTTACATCTTGCGGTCCCAAAGTCTCCAAAACTACAATTAGACGCCACCTCCATGCCAACAAGTTATTTGGATGGGTTGCCAGAAAGCCTCTGCTGTCACCAAACCACAAATTTAAGTGCCTGGAGTTTGCTAAATGACATTGGAACGTTGATTGGAACCAGGTTCTATTGTCTGATGGGACTAAAATAGAGCTTTTTGGCAACAAACACCCTAGGTGTGTTTGGTGTAAAAAGAGCCATGGTCATACAGAAAATAACTTAATCCCCACTGTGAATTATGGTGGTGGGGCTGTTTTACTTCCAGAGGCCCTGGGAACCTTGTTAGGATACATAGGATCACGGACTCCATCAAATACCAGGAGATTTTAGGACAAAACCTATCAGCCTCTGCCAGGAGGCTAAAACTGTGTCGTTGTTCGATCTTCCAGCAGGATAACGATCCAAAGCATACCTCCAAATCCACACACAAATGGTTCACTGACCATAGAATCAAGCTTTTGCAATGGCCATCCCGGTGAGCTGAAGAGGAGAGTCTACAAGTGAGGACCAATGACTGTGAAGGACCTGGAGAGTTTCTGTATGGAGGAACGGTCTCAAATATCTTCCTATGTGTTCTCCCACCTCATCAAACATTATAGGAGACGACTCAGAGCTGTTATCTTGGCAAAGGGGGAGGGTGCACAAAGTACTAAATGCTGGGGTGCCAATAATTGTGTTATTTACAATTTTAAATCTAAGGTAAGATTCATATGACATTTTTCTATGCCTTTTTTGTTCATCTTTACCTAGGGTGCACAAATTCCGTAGGGCACTGTTTGACAAGGGGGGACTAGATACGTAAATCGCTAAACTTTCAAACGTATCTATGAAATTGTTGCATGATGTACTGTCGCCTTATGAAACATTTTGTATAGCCTAATTTAAAAGTTGTAGCTTCATTGTCCAAATATTTATGTAGGGGAGTGTATAAATGACATCTCAATCATCTCCCTTTTAGGTAGATCTTACTGATTTTGAATAGGTAGTGGAGGGGAGTAGGCAGTGCTTCAGCCAATATGAGACGAGGGGCAGCCAAAAATCCCAAGAATGACCCTCACTCTATCTGCAAGAGAGCTAGAGTCGGTCAGGTTTAGGCCTATTTTTCTTCTAATATGTTTTTGTGATTTTTGGCTTTACTTCGTCTAATGTTGGTTGAGACACTGTCTACTCCCCTCCACTACCTATTAATCAGCATGATCCAGCTCTAAGCTACCTACAAGGGCAATATAGAAAAGTAATTTATACAATCAATCAAAAAATAAATAAATGTCTTGTGTGTTCCTGTAGATTACCCAGATGGCAGTAACTCCAGTGAATACATGTCCCAGCCAACCGCATACCTCCCTGAGAACTTCACATACGCCCAGAACCTCCCCTGCCCAGAACGCTTACCTTCTATGAGTAAGTAATCCGAACGCTTGTCTTCAAACCATCAGTTTGCCTACTGAGAGGATTTTATCAAACGCATGATACTTACGGGAATGCATTGCGACGCAGACTCGACAGACCAGGCTGGGAGGAGTGAAAAATGTGTCCTTGGTAGTATTTTTTTTCTCTCAAAATAAAGACAACACAGATTCGAGCCAATGTCTTAAGTAGCTAAAACTGTCATTACTACAAACTTTTGAAAGTGACAAAAAGGACATGTTAAAATTGTCAACAACTTTATATCGAGCGGGTGCCTTTTTGATTTGACAGGCCCGCTGCACATGCTCAGTTCTGCTCGACACGCCCATTAGACCCGATGCCGTGTTTCTGCGCATGAGCTGTGCTAGCTAACATCGTGAGAAGCAGTTTCTGCCTATATTGAATTTTTACTATGATCAGGTCGTGTTATTATGGAACTCACGAGAGAAGCTACTCTTGGCTGTCTCTGTGCTTTCTCTTACTATTTCTCAATCTTTTGCTCCTCATTCTGTCCCAGTCGCTCCCCCTGTAGGATGTGTGTGGCTTATCATGCCGGTTATATCTACATAGGCACTTTAGCTACAGTTAAACGTATTGCATTACCCATTTCACCTCTGCTATCAATGAAATCTGAAGATAAACGGTAGGAGAGTGCCATGACACATACAGTGCATTCGGAAACTATTCAGATCCCCACATTTTGTAATGTTACAGCCTTATTCTAAAAATGATGAAATAGTTACCCCCCCCAATCTACACACAATACCCCATAATGACAAAGCAAAAACAGGTTTTTAGGAATGTTTGCAAATATATGAAAAACAAAACTGATATCACATTTACATAAAAGTATTCAGACCCTTTACTCAGTACTTTGTTGAAGCACCTTTGGCAGCGATTACAGCTCCAAGTCTTCTTGGGTATGACGCTACAAGCTTGGCACACCAATATTTTGGGAGTTTCTCCTATTCTTCTTTGCAGATCCTCTCAAGCTCTGTCAGGTTGGATGGGGATCGTTGCTGCACAGCTATTTTCAGGTCTCTCCAGAGATGTTTGATCGGGTTCACGTCCGGGCTCTGGCTGGGCCACTCGGACATTCAGAGACTTGTCCCGAAGCCACTTCTGGTATGTCTTGGCTGTGTGCATAGGGTCATTGTCTTAATGGAAGGTGAACCTTCGCCCCAGTCTGAGGACCTGAGCGCTCTGGAGCAGGTTTTCCTCATGGATCTCTCTGTACGTTGCTCTGTTTATATTTTCCCCGATCCTGACTAATTTCACAGTCCTTGCTGCGGAAAAACATCCCCACAGCATGATGCTGCCACCACCATGCTTCACCGTAGGGATGGTGCCAGGTTTCCTCCAGACGTGACGCTTGGCATTCAGGCAAAAGAGTTCAATCTTGGTTTGATCAGACCAGAGAATCTTGTTGCTCATGGTCTGAGTCCTTCAGGTGCCTTTTGGCAAATTCCAAGTGGGTTGTCATGTACCTTTTTACTGAGGAGTTGCTTTCATCTGGCCACTCTACCATAAAGGCTTGATTGGTGGAGTGCTGCAGAGATGGCTGTCCTTTTCGAACATTCTCCCATCTCCACAGAGGAACTTTGGAGCTCTGTCGAGAGTGACCATCGGGTTCTTGGTCCTCCCTGACCTGGGCCCTTCTCCCCTGATTGTTCAGTTTGGCTGGCCGGCCAGCTCTAGGAAGAGTCTTGGTGGTTCCAAACTTCTTCCATTAAAGAATGATGGAGGCCACTGGTCTTGGATGTCAGGGTAGGTTCCTTGTCAATCATTGGCTTATTGGTGAAATCAGTAGTCAGACAATATCTTTAAGTAAATCAATCAAACCTTTTAATAATGAAATTGCAGACAGAAGTTGACAATGGAAACACAGCACGTATGTTTCAGAGTAAGTTCTGTGAAATAAAACCGGTAAAGGTTGCTTTAACCTTTCTGGCGAAGGCGTTCCGCAAGCGACCCACCTCGACAACATCCGGTGAAATTGCAGAGCACGAAATTCAAAGAAATCACAAATGGTCCTTTTGTTCGATAGCCTTTCTTTATAACCCCAAAAACTCAGTTTAGCTGGCACGCTTCATTCAATAATTCACCGATTTCCCTCCTCCAAAATGCATACAAAATGAATCCCAAACGTTACCAATAAACTTCTCCAAACAAGTCAAACAACGTTTATAATCAAGCCTCAGCTACCCTAAAACGTAAATAAACGATAAAATATAAGACGGAGAATCGTTATTGTCTTTACCGGAGATAAACCACAAAGATCGTGCTCTCATCCAATCGCATGAAAACACTACAGCCAAAATGGGAGCCACTTAGAAAAACTACAAATTCTAGCTAATCTTTCCAAAAACCAGCATGAAACTCTTTCTAAAGACTGTTGACATCTAGTGGAATGCCCTAGGAACTGCAATCTGGGACGATTTCGCCTCATAATAAACATGACAGCCATTGAAAACAGTGGTAGGCTGAAATTATTATTCTTTTTTGAATTGTTTGTCCTCTGGGGTTTGCCTGCCATATCAGTTATGTTATACTCACAGACATAATTTTAACAGTTTTAGAAACTTTTGTGTTTTCTATCCAAATCTACCAATTATATGCATAACCTAGCTTCTGGGCCTGAGTAACAGGCAGTTTACTTTGGGCATGCTTTTCATCCAGACGTCAAAATACTCCCCCCTAGCCCAAAGAGGTTTTAATATACTTGCAGTCAACCCCTTGTGGTGTAACTGCCTACGTCAACACCTTCTACTCATGAGACCAAGCCCATGCATATACACTTATGCAAACTTGCAGGAGAACAATAGTCCAGTGTTTTCTAAGGGCTCAGCAGTAATTGTCCATTCATGTGTGGGTTACAGTGGTATGTCTGATTTGTCTCTTATGTATTTACTTCCCTGCAGGTGTCTGTGTCTCTTTTAGCCTTGAGGCTCTTTCTCACACACACCCTTTTGACCGCAATTGCTCACACTTCTGTTTAGACCATTTCTATAAGAGGCAGAGACTAGTAAAGAACTGTGGAACAGTATTTAACCTTATAATGCATATATTGCTATTCTGTGGTCCAGGACCCTATATATGTAGTGGGGGATGGTTTTATAGCTCGTCCCCTTCTATTAATACAACATAAGCATAATAATTTGGTGCAGCCCCTATCATGACCCCAAGGTGACCCCCATCCAGGGACTTTCAATGCTGCAGACATTATTTTGGTACCCTTCCCCAGATCTGTGCCTCGACACAATCCTGTCTCTGTGCTCTACTGACAATTCCTTTGACCTCATTGCTTGGGTTTTGCTTTAACATGCACTGTCAACTGTGGGACCGTATGTGGACAGGTGTGCTTTCCAAATCATGTCTGATCAATTGAATTTAACACAGGTGGACCCCAAACAAGTTGTAGAAACATCTCAAAGATGATCAATGGAAACAGGATGCACCGGCACTCAATTTTGTCTCAGGCATTCAGACCCTTTGCTATATGTAAATAGGCTATTTCTGTTTTTTGATAATACATTTGCTAATATTTCTAAAAAAAACTGTTTTTGGCTTTGTCAGTATGGGGTATTGTGTGTTGATTTGAGAAAATGTTTATTTAACACATTTTAAAATACAGCTGTAACTTAACAAAAAGGGAAGGGGTCGGAATACTTTTCCGAATGCACTGTACATGCTTCGGCCTCGTAATTCAATTTTAGTTTAAATTTAGTTCAAATCTTCCCCGCGCTTGGAAACACTACAGCCAAAATGGGAGCCACCTAGAAAAACTACAATTTCTGGCTCATTTTTCCAAAAACCAGCATGAAACTCTTTCTAAAACTGTTGACATCTAGTGGAAGCCCTAGGAACTGCAATCTGGGAGGATTTCGCCTCGTAATAAAAGTGACAGCTGTTGAAAACAGTGGTAGGCTGAACATATTTTGGGGGGGGGGGGTGGTTTGTCCTCGGGGTTTCGCCTGCCATATCAGTTCTGTTATACTCAGACATAATTTTATCAGTTTTAGAAACTTTAGAGTTTTCTATCCAAATTATATGCATATCCTAGCTTCTGGGCCTGAGTAACAGGCAGTTTACTTTGGGCACGCTTTTCATCCGGACGTGAAAATACTGCCCCCTACCCAAGAGAGGTTAAACAGGTGTGTGTGTATTTACTGAAATTGTGTTGTGTGTGTGTGTGTGATCAGTGAGTTCTATGGATGTCAACATGACTTTGTAACAGGTGTGTGTGTGTGTATTGACTGAAGGTGTGTGTATTGTGTGTTCTCAGAGTGTGTCCTATGGATATGAATATGACTAAACAGTCCCTCCAGGATTTTTCGACTCAACTTTTTTGGTGCAAAATCAACAATTCCCCCATATTACACAAATTTGACATCACTGCACTTGTTTCTATATTAAACAGTTAAATCAAAGCTATTTTACCGCATTAAACTGTCACATCACTGCAATACAAAAAGAGAGCTTGTAATGAACTATTCATCACACCTTTACTGCATAAAATGTTTCAGTCAAGCCACATGTCAATAAACTTTTTCTGCATAAGTGCATTTTTGTGGCAAATTGGACAAAAAACATTGAAAACAGGCCATGCAAAATGTCAGAATTGCCGCAGAAAAATCCAGCAGTTTTGCCTGCAACTATTTTCTTTTTAAAGCAACGCAGTGAAATCCTGGATGGACCGACTAAGATCCCACGGTGTGTGTGTGTGTGTACTGAAGGTTTATGTGTATGTTCTCAGAGGGTCCTATGGATGTCAATATGACTGAGATCCCTATGGAGGAGATTGATCTGAAGTTCTCTAAGTATCTGGATGTTCACTTTGGAGGACACTGGAAACCCAAGGACTGTAAACCACGCTGGAAGGTATGACTGTTAACATGTATGACTGAGGAAATGTGTGTGCTTGTGCGGTTCAGTTATTTTACTACTTTTATTCTCATCTCTATTAGAAAATGAAATTGAACTGTAGCCATATTTGTATACACCGGTGTCTTTCCTCTATTAGAAGCATTTGATTTTCTACTTCTGGTCTGTCTGCCCTGCTCCCTCTGTATTAGATGCACAGGAGCGTATACATGCTGTGTGTGTCTGACTGTCCACTCCTGCTCCCTGTGTAGGTGGCCATCCTGATCCCGTTCCGTAACCGCTACGAGCACCTTCCCATCCTGTTCCAGCACCTCACCCCCATGCTGCAGAGACAGAGACTGCAGTTTGCATATTACGTCATCGAGCAGGTAACCCAGCTGTAACACAGCTTTAAACAAGTTCTGTTGACATTTAGTCTCCCTTCATCCTATTCAGCCTCACTAGTTTGTCAACTCTGCCACCCACTGGTGAGAAATGTGGAATCTATGATGATGAGCTGTAGACAGATTAGCTCACATTGCTCTTTCTTCGACCTCTCTTTCTCCCCCCCTTATCAGTTTGGAACTCAGCCAGTGTTAATTTTGGCACTTTTTTTGTCTAGTATTAGTCACATTTTTGTTATTTGAATACTGATTTAGTCTAGTTATTGTCAACTAAATGCCGTATTATTGAAGTCACATTTTAGTCATCACATTTTTATTGCCTCATTAACTTATAGTAAACAAATCACTGACTTCGATGTGCACAAACATACACAGCTTTGTCCTACCAACACATTTTTCGGCATAACATCCTATCGCATGATTCTCTTCCCTTGGCAGAAGAACACATTACTCTGCAGCAGCTTTAAAATCACACCCCTTGACAATTCTCCAGATTTTCCCCCGTGTCACTGGTTCCACTACCTTTTTCAGTTGGTGGCACCAGCCCATGATTTGGTCGCGTAAATGTTTTTCCCCACAGTGTCACACACTATATATACAGTATCAGTCAGAAGTCTGGACACACCTACTCATTCCAGAGGTTTTCTTTATTTTTTTACAATTTTCTACATCGCAGAATAATAGTGAAGACATCAAAACTATGACATAACATATATGGAATCATGTAGTAACCAAAAAAGTGTTAATCAAATCAAAATATATTTTATATTTGAGATCCTTCAAATAGCCACCATTTGCCTTGATGACAGCTTTGCACACTCTTGGCATTCTCTCAACCATCTTCATGAGGTAGTCAACTGGAATGTATTTAAATTAACAGGTGTGCCTTGTTAAAGGTTCCTTTGTAGGGGTGGTATACAGAAGCTAACCCTATTTGGTAAAAGACCAAGTCCATATTATGGTAAGAACAGCTCCATCATTACTTTAAGACATGAAGGTCAGTCAATATGGAAAATTTCAAGAACTTTGGAAGTTTCTTCAAGTGCAGTTGCAAAAACCATTAAGCGCTATGATGAAACTGGCTCTCATGAGTTACATCTGCTGGAGAGAATAAGTTCATTAGAGTTAATTTCACCTCAGATTGCAGCCCAAATAAATGATTCACGGAGTTCAAGTAACACACACATCTCAACATCAACTGTTCAAAGGAGACTGTGTGAATCAGGCCTTCATAGTCGAATTGCTGCAAAGAAACCACTACTAAAGGACACCAATAAGAAAGACACTTGCTTGGGACAAGAAACACGAGTAATGGATGTTAGACCGGTGGAAATCTGTCCTTTGATCTTATGAGTCCAAATTTGAGATTTTTGGTTCCAACCGCCCTGTCATTGTGAAACGCCGAGTAGGTGAACAGATGACCTCCGCATGTGTGGTTACCACCGTGAAGCATAGAGGAGGTGTGATGGTGTGGGGGTGCTTTGCTGGTGACACTGTCTGTGATTTATTTAGAATTCAAGGTAAACTTAACCAGCATGGCTAACACAGCATTCTGCAGTGATATGCCATCCCATCTGGTTTGCTCTTAGTGGGACTCATTTGTTTTTCAACAGGACAATGACCCAACACACCTCCAGGCTGTGTACGGCCTATTTTGACCAAGAGAGTGATGAAGTGTTGCATCGGATGACCTGGCCTCCACGATCACCTGACATCAACCCAATTGAGATGGTTTGGGATGAGTTGGACCGCAGAGTGAAGGAAACGCAGCCAACAAGTGCTCAGCATATGTGGGAACTCCTTCAAGACTGTTGGAAAAGCATTCCTCATGAAGCTGATTGAGAGAATGCCAAGAGTGTACAAAGCTGTTCAGGCAAAGGGGGGGCAACTTTGAAGAATCTAAAATATATTTTGATATGTTTAACACTTTTTCTGTTACTACATGATTCTGTATGTGTTATTCACAGGAAGAAAAGTTATAAAGAACAATGAACACAAAAGCTGAAATATTTCCCACACAACAAACTTACAAAGACTAAAAGCACCCTCAGGAAAATATATGTTTTAATTATGTCCACATTTTCGGCCCCCTCAGGTTCTCTGGCAGGCTATTCCAGAGGCTGTGGGCATAATAACTAAAGGCTGCCTTTCCATGCCTCTTAGTCCTAGGCTTTGGGATAGTTAAAATGCCAGTGCCAGATGACCTGAGGGACCTGCTGGGTACATAACGTAAAAGCATGTCTGACATGCATTTGGGTGCACAATCATGGATTGATTTAAAAACCAATACAATAATCTTAAACTTAATTCTAAAACTCACAGGCAGCCAGTGCAGAGATCTTAAAACCGGTGTAATATGTGCTGCTCTCTGTCTGGTCTAGGTCAGTACCCATGCTGCAGCGTTCTGCGGTTGAGCAATGGCTTTCTTGGTACACCAGACAGGATAAATGTTTTTAGTGAAGTGACCATGTAATGAATGTTCAGCTCGCACTGATGCGATCAATTAAAAAATGTGACTCGCACAGCTAAGTCCAAGGGTTGTGAAATGTGACACTGGTTGCAGTGTGGAGCCCTGCCCCTTGACATACTGTAGCTATATTCTAATTAAAGTTCTGTCGTAAGTAGTGGTCTGATAGGTTGCACCAAGCTAATTAGCAAGCATTATCAATCTCCTATTTCCTGAGAGTATATGTTGGAATAATGTGCTTTCAGATGTCTCTTGAGGTTGGCAGTATATTTCCCCGTCATCTTGTAGGTGCTAACACTGTCTTCTCCCATGGAAACATTGCATTAGGGCTTGTTTGAATCGACATAAGTAAAGTGACTCAAAACATTGACCCTTTTTTCTACCGGGAGCTTATACCATCAGGAGAGTAGCCATGGCGTGTGCCTTATTTGCATCAATGATTTGTTGCCGCCAGATTGGAGAACGGTTGCTGGGCAGAGAGGTGACTCATGAATGACCTGGGCATGGTATTTATTTTCTACCGCATTGCGATAAGAAAGCCTTACAATTCTGCTTATGTCATGCATGCTTTTGATTGGACCAAACAAAGGACACTGAAAAGCTCTCCAAAAACTCTTGTACAGCCCACTTACTAGTCAGATTTTGGTCAGACATACTTTAGTCTTGTCTCATTTTCCTAAAGCAAAGTGAAAAATGTATTTTTCTTTTGTTATTTTTTTCTGGGTCTCTTTAGTCTGTTTTATCGTCTTGTCAATTGCCACTGATAAATAGGTGTTTGACAAATATTTCTGTCACTATTTTTGTTGACAAAATGTAACACTGGACCAGCCCTGTTGGACCAATAGGGCCATGTTTAACTTGGGTTAGGGTTAGTCTAACTCTTCTTTCTCCCTCCATCAGTCTGGTACCCAGCCGTTCAACAGAGCAATGTTGTTTAACGTGGGTTTCCTGGAAGCCATGAAGGATCTGGACTGGGACTGTTTGGTGTTCCACGATGTCGACCACATCCCAGAGAACGACCGTAACTACTACGGCTGTGGTCAGATGCCTCGCCACTTCGCAGCCAAACTGGACAAATACATGTACCTGTAAGTCACGACTTGAATCAGTCCGGAATTGGCGGAAAATAGCAAAATGCTGTTTTTCAGCTAACTTCCTACAATTCTATTTATTTCTCAATGTAGCTTAGAGAAACATTCTTAATTTTTTTTATAAATTGGTACCTCTGGACATGTACCCTGCACGCACCATCAGTAATCCATGATTATATAATAAAAAAATATATAGGTCAATTTTTTTCTGCATACTTTAGTCATTTTAAGTTTATACTTACGTTTTTACAATCCCGAAAATGTATTTCTAAAAATTATAATTATTTTTCATTTTCTGGTATTGCGGCAACATTTTAGCAGTGGCGGTGCGCTGCTGCTAAATGAATACAGAGCAAACTCTGTGTTCCTGGACTAAGGCTTAATTTATGAACAGATTTTCCAGTCTGGTTATGTGTGTCTCTTCTACATTTGCAGACTGTATGGTAAATTGTCTGAAAACATAATTGTGGGTCTGTGTTGTATCACAGCCAAACTTATTCTTTGTTACCTGTTTGCTTTCCTGTGATACTGACTGGTAAGGTTTCTCCTTTTTTCTTTTTCCTTTCTGTCGTTTTGTTCAAAAGTCAAATCTTTCCCCAGGCAAAGCTAGGCTATGTTGTTGTCTGTGTCTGTCCTCTGTCTGTGTTGAATGTGTGTTGCGCGTGTTACAGGTGTGTGTGTCTTGTGTCTTGTGGGTAATGCTGTGTGTGTTGTCCACAGACTACCATATGGTGAGTTCTTTGGGGGTGTGAGTGGACTCACAGTGGAACAGTTCCGCAAGATTAATGGCTTTCCCAATGCGTTCTGGGGCTGGGGAGGAGAGGACGATGACCTCTGGAACAGGTCAGTTAGTGTGTGTCTGTGTGTGTTTGAGAGAGACAAATCTGTTATCTGATTGGGTAACTTAATGAAAGGCTTTGTTTGTCCCTCTCTCTCATAGAGTACATTATGCTGGTCTGAACATCACAAGGCCGGAGGGAGAAGTGGGTAAATACAAGTCCATCCCACACCACCACCGGGGAGAGGTGCAGTTCCTGGGCAGGTCAGTAGATGCCATGCTAGCAGTTCATAGCAGGCGCCGTAACCATGTCAAAGAATGTTTACCTAACATTACCTCAAACATCACATTAGCTTAGCTCTCAATACAGCGTTGCTCCAGGAAGTCCTCGTTATATGTGGTATTCATGAAAATACACTACATGACCAACAGTATGTGGACACCTCGCAGGGGTGGAAACTCCAGTCCTCCGGGGCCTGATTGGTGTCACACTTTTTCTCTAGCAAACAGCTGATTTAATTAAATTGCATTCTAAACTGAAGATCATGATTAGATGATTGTTGGAGGCAGGTTTGTTAGTTGGGGCTAGGGAAAAACTGTGACCGCAATCAGGCTCCCGAGGGCTGAAATTGCCCACCCCTAGTTGAACATCTCATTCCAAAATCATGGGCATTAATATGGAGTTGGTCGCTCCTTTGCTGATATAGCAGCCTCCACTCTTCTGGGAAGGCTTTCCGCTAGATGTTGGAACATTGCTGCCGGGACTTTCTTCCATTCAGCCACGAGCATTAGTGAGGTCGTGACAGACAATTTTTTACGCGCCTTCAGTACTCGGCGGTCCCGTTCTGTGAGCTTGAGGGCCTACCACTTCGAGGCTGAGTCGTTGGTACGCCTAGACGTTTCCACTGTACAATAACAGCACTTACAGTTGACCGGGACAGTTGTAGCAGGGCAGAAATTCGACGAACTGACTTGTTGGGAAGGTGGCATTCTATGACGGTGCCGCGTTGAAAGTCACTGTGCTCTTGAGTAAGGCCGTTCTACTGCCAATGTTTGTCTATGGAGCTTGCTTGGCTGTGTGCTCAATTTTATACTCCTGTGAACAACAGGTGTGGCTGAAATAGCCAAATCCACTAATTTTAAAGGGGTGTACACATACTTTTCTATATATAGTGTACCTAAAACAGTCCCTTGCTTTAAAAATCTCAAGGTAGTGAACACTGTTAATCCTACTACTTGAGTGCAGCTGTTCCCTCATCTCTATCGCCCTTTGTGGACAGGAGTAAATAACTTAATTTCTATTTTATTTCAATACCTTCAACTTTTCACTATATCCAGCCATCTGCACCTTCTCATGTTTTACTTCACATTTTATGTACTTAAAGCAGTGGACTATATAGGGAATTGAATGCCATTTGGGATGTATCCCAGGTACTGGAATATTCATGTTTATAAAAAATAAAATAATAAAAGGAAATAATTTTGTTTATTTATTTCAACACAATTCTGTGCTCACTCTAGCCTTGGTGCAACCACAGAGCTATGATTGATAGAATGAGAGTTGCGTACCTTCCAGGCCTAGTGTCAGTGGTTTGTGGTACTGTATGTGCGTGGGTGTTTTCTGTGCCAGCATTGAGTTGTTAACTCCCCATCCGCTGGCCAAGTCCCTTTCGCCGTGTTGACAGTCGTCAGTCCCTTTTTAACATAAGTCAACCAGGTCTCATCCGCATTACAGTCCTCATCGTAACTCTGCACTAGAGAGCTATGTTCAGATGCAGGGAGGGACAAAGGAGGAGAGAGGGCAGAAGAGTTTCTCTCTTTGGGTAAGGGTTTTCCTTCTGCAACCAGAGCACAAGTTCCTCCAGACAGTGTACGCTAATTCATTAGCGTTAAAGCTAACTAAAGGATCCTCCTGGTTTCATTATGCAAATGCTAACTATGGATCTCCCTAATGTCATTAGCATTAATGCTAACTAAGGATCCCTGTGGTGGTGTGTATAATTGGATTCATTACTGTCAATGCTAACCTGGCTAATTCCCTTTCATCTCCTCTCGCTGTGACTCCAGCTATAATTGCCAACTGCTAGCTTATCCTCCTCTCCCTGTGACTGCACCTGAAATGGCACCCTATTTCCTACACAGTGACCTACTTTTGATCAGGTCCCCTGGAATAAATATTTATATGTAGGGTGGCATTTTGAGCTGTGACTGGTGGTATGAATGCTAACTGCTAGCTAATCCTCCTTCCCCTTCCTTTCCTCTCTCTGCAGGTACAAGCTGCTGAGATATTCCAAAGAGAGGCAGCACCTGGATGGCCTGAACAACCTCAACTACACCCCTGAGATCTCCCTGAGCTCCCTGTATAAGAACATCACCGTGGACCTGCACCCTGATCTGGCACCCATTGCAGACTACTGAACTCTTGACTCCCACCTGACCCCCTTAAACCCTTCACACTCCCTCAAGCATCAAACGGTACCCCAAAGCTGGGCAAAGAGGGGCTGGGGGTGGGGTCGGAGGCACACCATGTAACGCTGCCAAGAAACCTTACTCAAAAAAACAAAAAAAACATGAGAGGAAGGGGCATATAGGGTCTGTTTAATCGAACAATTGATTGTGTATGTTTCTGTGATGATTGTGAATGGTGTGTGTGTGTGTGTGTGCGTGCTTGCAAGGATGTGTGTATCTGACTTTTTGTGTCCCTGTGTCACTGCATGTCAGTGTGTTCATGCCGGCTTTAGCTACTAAGCTACTTCACATCAACACTTCATAATACATTATGAGGAGGGAAGGACAGCATTAGTTTTTCCCACATCTGATGTTTACTGCAACGCCTTAAAGTGTCAGGCTCCGCCTCAGAACCACGGCTCTCTGGCCGCCTCCCAAATGGTACCCTATTCCCTATAGGGCTGGAATTGCCAACGTCCCCACAATATGATAATGTCACGATACTTAGGTGCCGATATGTATTGCTATTCGATACTGCCATTTTTTCCCCATTTTTTTATTTATTTTTATTGCCATTTGATATTCCAAATATATTGCTCACTATATACTGAGTGTACAAAACATTAGGATCACCTTCCTAATATTGAGTTGCACCCCCTTTTTGCCATCAGAAAAGCCTCAATTCATCAGGGCATGGACTCTACAAGGTGTCAAAAGCGTTCCACAAGGATGCCGCCCCATGTTGACTCCAATGCTGCCCACAGTTGTGTCAAGTCGGCTGGATGTTTTTTGGGTGATGGACCGTTCTTGATACACACGGGTAACTGTTGAGAGTGAAAAACCCGTCAGCGTTGCTGTGACATTCTCAAACCGGTGCGCCTGGCACCTACTACCATACCCCTTTCAAAGGCACTTACATCTTTTGTCTTGCCCATTCACCCTCTGAATGGCCCGCACAATACATGTCTTAAGATCTAAAATATCCTTCTTTAATGTCTCCTCCCTTCATCTACACTGATTTTGAAGTGGATTTAACAAGTGAAATCAATAAGGGATCATAGCTTTCACCTGGATTCACCTGGTCAGTCTGTCATGGAAAGAGCAGGTGTTCCTAATGATTTGTACACTCAGTCTGTCTGCTGCAGAGATGAGAGAGCATGAGAAGACGAATAAAAGTGCTAAAAACATTTTGGATCACTATTTAAAAAGTTGGAGAACAAGCTATGGTATTTTTCATCCAATAGGTTTGGCGCAGGTACAGCCGACTAGCACTAGCTACAGTTACGAGAGGGGGGAAAAAGTTATTTTTCTTTTACAAATCGATTCGTAGAATCAGGTATTGATATCGTCCAAAAATAATACTGCTATATGTAACTCGATGTAGTTTTTTCCCCCCATCACAAATTCCCTATATACTGAAGTGCACTACTTTTGATCAGAGGCTTAATGCACTACTTTTGACCAGGGCCCTTAGGGCTCGGGTCAAAAGTAGGGCACTATATAGGGAATAGGGTGCCATTTGGGACTCTGACTTTATCTCACAGCACCGCTCAGCACAGCTTTAACTTCTAACGTCTCAGTATCACCTTACGAGCCAACAGACATTTTTGTCTTCATGTTATATCATTTTTTTTACACATTGTTCGTTTTTTAAAGATGAAACATGTATTCAAGCATATTCCTTAAAGAGGAGGAAATAGGAGAGGAGCTAAGCGAAGGCGACTTGTGTGTTTATTGTGATGTACATTTTCTGATATGATCTATTTTCTTAGTATTTATTTTTTTCCTTTTTTAACGGATGTTTTAGATCACTCGGTCCTACTTCTCTGTGTGTCACATGATGAGCGTTTTGCTGTTTCTTTGCTGCACTGCCGACACGCATGATGCACAGAACATGTGTAAATACTGGCCACTTAAAAGCTTGAGCACAGAACACGTATGTACATATTTGAACAACTAAACGTTCAGAGCCTGTTAGTAGTTATTCCAGTGGATTTGAATTTTGTTTTGGCAGCTACCTTCTTCCTGACGACTTAAAGGACTTTACAGAGTGATGGGTTCTTCCATTTCACTGGGAAGATGTAACAATAGATGGACATTTGGCTTTAAAAGAATGAGAATCTCTTAGGTTGACTATCTTTTGCATGCCTTGATTGATTTTGTTACTAGATGTTTTTTTTAAGCATAATTTATTTGATAATTTCAAGATGTTTACTTTTTCAGTTTTGCCTTTTAGAGTTTGTTTTTTTTCTCTCTGAGGCGCACAGTGTGAAAATAGACAAATTGACGTTATGGAGCGTGTTCCTGTACAGAAAGACAGATGGGGGCCAGGGTTCAAAGGACTGTAGTAGCTCTGGTCCAGGGTGTTCTGTGTAGTTTGCTGATGCTGAGCCTTCAACAGCAAGCCACATGTAACGCCCTGGACCAGAGCTAAGGACTGTTGCTGCTAAGTGGTAAGCTGAGATGTCATTCTATCTTCCTCTGGTGTGTGTAGTTTGCTATTCTGGAGGAGGAGTGTATACAGTGCGAATAGCGTGTTTGGCACAGGATTATGTTTCAGCTTGTGGTTTGGGCTGGTGTGTGAGCTGTGATGTGATGTGATCCTAATAGGCTTGCGAGGTATTTAGGGGCCAGAATGAAAGAACAGTAGCTAAAGCTAACAGTTAACCCTGTTCTTGAATGGCACAGACTGAAATCTTGGCCATGAATAGCGAAGATTAGCCAGGAAAAAATGTAGGCAGTTGATTTCTTTGTACCTATTAGCGTTTTTTCTCTTGTACATATATTTTACCCATACAGTTCATATTTAAATTGTCTGGGTGTTTTGCTAGTGATGTTGATTTATCAAATGTATGTCTCAAGTAGAACCGCTCTATTCAAACTACCCATGTTTTCTCCATCACAGTATTGCAGTACTGGGAACCTCCTGTCCTGCTCCAAACATGGTGTTTGTCCAAAATGGCACCCTGTGTCCTATATAGTGCACTTCTTTTGACTGGAGTCCTATGCGTCCTGGTCAAAGTAGTACACTATATAGGGAGTAGGGTAATTTGGAACGTAGCCTAGCTCTCTCTGTCCCGTCACGCTTGTAGTGCTGTGGAGGAGCGGCCTGAAGATGTTTACAGTCATTTTCGCTCCAAAGCTAAAGTGGCTAACGAAGTGCCAGGCTAAAGTATGTTTTGGTTAACAGACATTAGCTACGGTTACATAAGACCTCAATGGTGTATTTCTGACCAATTGGGTGAGGTGAGACAGAATCAAAGAAGACATGATAGTGATAAGACATTCTGTTGGAGGTGGTCAACTGTGCCAAAGTTCCACTTCTGATACCTACCCATCCTAATTCTTCCACCTGCCTCTTCTTCTACACTTATCTCTACTCGTCTTTCCTTCCTTCCCTTTTTTAAATGAATTCTCCTCCCATGAGCTCCTCTATGGTGTCTCAGCATCCAGATAGACTAGTGTTGATAGTAGCCATCAGGGTGTAAGTGTTAAAATAGCCATATATCTATGACATATATACAACATACAGGTAACTACTAAAATAAAGGAAACACCAACATAGTGTCTTAATAGGGCGTTGGGCCGCCAGAACAGCTTCAATGCGCCTTGGCATAGATTCTACAAGTGTCTGATAATGGGCAACTGGGCATTTTTATACATGACCCGAACATTGATGGGATGTTAATTGCTTAATTAACTCAGGAACCACACCTGCATGGAAGCATCTGCTTTCTTTACTTTGTAGCCCCCATTTATTCAAGTGTTTCTTTTATTTTGGAAGTTACCTATATATCTCTGTATATGTCTCTGGGTATTGGGTATAGGTCAGTGTTAGGGACTGGGTTGGGGGCTTCTCTTTTGCGATGCCTTTTGCTCAGTAACGGGTTTTTGCACAAGAGGATAAACGCTGTCGTTGTTTTTATATACATTGTGGAAGTTATGGGCAGCCTAGCTGTCCCCCCCACTTGAGGGCGCTATGAGTTACTGTAGCAGAGAGATGCACTCTGAGTCAGTAGCTTCTTTCTCTGGATCCCGTCATCTCACTCGCTGGAAGGGATCCGCTTCTTCACATTCTCTCTTCCTGTCATCGTGTCTGACTTTTTCAATCTGTTCAGGGAACAGTGTGAAAAGTATTAAAGAGATGAATTAGAGAAAGCACCCGTCACTGAAGATTATCTAGGGTCAGTATTCTCGCTGTGTCCCAAATGGCACCCTATTCCCTATATAGTGCACTACTGGCTCTGGTCAGAAGTAGTACACTATATAGAGAATAGGGTGCCATTTGGGACTTCACTCAGAGTTGTACATATTGTTATTGCCTCTGAGAGGAGTAGGGGGTGATGTATGGAAGGAAGGGTAGTTTAGGGGGTGGCTGGGCAGTGTGCTGGCTACACCCGGTCGCTAGTGGTTTGGTTTACACCCCCAGCCCAATTGGGAGGGGGGTCAAGGGACCCCCCCTACTCTCCCCTCCTACTGCCTCTGTTGGTTGTACGAATATCCAAAAATAGATATAACATTTTTCTAATGAGTATATTCACCATTACATAATTTGTAATGTAGAGTATGACATTTTTGCAGTATTCATTTGTGCCTTGAGTTATTTTTTTTTATTCAACTTTTTTTTTTTCATACTGTTTTCACTTTGGATTCTTGGTTGAAAGTTACAGTAACGGTTTGGATTGTTTTTAAACTGAAGTTAGTGTATTTGCTTTTTTTATTTTCCAACTAGAATGGAGCTCTGGCACAACGTTTCCATGACAACAGGCTGTGTAGGATTTCAAAAGGAATCCTACTCAAGTGTCTGTCTATTGTGTTGGTGTATCAATGATTGACTGTATCCAATTTTTCCTGCTGTCCAATCAGAGGCCTGTTCTACTCTGGCCATGACATGTACAATCGTCTTGGATTCTCAGCTCTCCGTTCTTCTCACTATACTCTGCTATGTCTGAACAAAGAGTCATAGCTGGAGCCTGAGTGCAGACTCTTGCATTACTACCATCCACCAGGAAGTGGAGGATGACACAGAGGAAGTAGTGACTTTTGAATGGAAATCTATGGGAATGAAGTGTCATCTGGTATACAAATAATATATTTGCTCATTCAATGTCAGGCATATTCATTTGACTTTATGGGTTTGTACTTAGATTGTTCGGAAGATGCATTTATAGAAATATGAACTTTAAACACATTGTCGATTTGGCCCAAAAAAACAAGCTTAATTCGATGTAGCGCCTACTAATGCGCCTCTTGCGTCTAGTTTAGCCATTTCATTTTGCTAGAGTTCCTGTCCCCCTCTGACAACGCAGACAACTTTCTACATGGTGAAGCTGAACGGTTAGCCATCTTGTCAATCTTTGGTATAACAGCCAGTAAAAGACTATATACAAGAGTTGAACTGTTGGACTTTGTAAAGTTTTTTTTTTTTTTTTTTTTTTTTGTCAACAAAATATGAATAAAACACATTCATTGCCATGTTCTGGGAAACACCTCTGAAACCTCACGTCTTTTCTTTGTCTTGTTTCTGCATCTCTCGCCACTGCTTTCTATAGTGACTTTTTTGTCAGTAGGATACTGAAAAAGTAATACATAGTCCTACACAAATGAAATGCATAGACATCTTACAGGCTAATACATGCGTATAACAAGTTAAATTATACAGTACCTGTAGGCCTCAGGTATGTGCTACCCACGGATTCACCTTCCCTACAATTATCCACTTTTATCACTAGTAAACCTACACAGTAGCCTATAGAAGGGAGCTGAACTAAATCATTAATGTGCGTTTTCTTCCGACAGTTGGTGTTACTCCTACGAGACGCTCCTCCCTTCACTGACCAGTGCAGACAGTCGTCCCACTTTATGTAGTAATATGATGAATGTGTGTGGCAGTGTTCGTTAAACAAAGGCTCAGTCAGTCGTCTACCTGCTCGTTATTTGTTAAGCTTGGTCAGGTGTGTGCGTTTATCACGACAGCCGTGGTAGTGTAGGAGAAGGGACTCCACAACAGGGCTGGGGTGTAGTAACGATGTCCTTCCGCGTGGGCCTCGAACACCACCTGTACACACGGCACAGCAGTTTGTGCTGCTTTTTCACCTCAATCCCACAGACCAACATTCAGGAAGGCAGATAACTTTTGGCCAACTAGGTCTGTGACTTTTTTTTTTTTTACTGAGGACAAACAAAATTGTAGCAAAGAAAAAGCTATTGAGTCAAAGCCAGTATGCGGTCATAAGCAATTAATTCACAGAATGTCTCTGCACAAAATGTTCACACAACCGTTCAGTTGTACAACCTGTGTTAATAAGGAAACGGGACACCATAGTAAAACAAAACCGGATATAGTTACAGAGCATCACATCATGCTACATAACCTAAGTTTGTGTTCTAGGTCTCTGAGAGCAGTAAGCGGGTTAGGGATTGTACTCACTTCGGCAGTCTTGTGGAAAGCGTGGTTCCCAGAGACTTCCAGTAGGCTTCAGAGTCAAACGCAACACGGTCCACCCCCGTCTGGAAGTCCTGCTCTGAGATCAAATGATGTACTTGTCACGTCTGTCATTCTGAAGGAGAGAGAGTGCTGTCACAGTTTTTGAAAACTTTTCTAGGTTAGTAGAATACCATTTAATAATGCAGTTGGTAGAAAAATGTGTCCACATAGTAGAATGTACATTTTATATTAGTAATGAACAACATTTCACATGTACACACCAAACAGTAGTGCATCCTCATACGTACCTACTAGCAACCTGTGCCCAGATCGTTCCAATGGCGTCTCGTCGGGAGACACTCAGTGCCACGGGCATTGAGCGTCTGACTCGCCGTGCCTGTCCTGGACCACAAACCACAACCACAGCCATTGATATAACTAAAATACCAATCCATGAACAGTCACACAATACACACAGTAACACAGTCATAATCAACCATACACATAACACAGGGCCTGGTATACAACGACGAACACTACAAACTGACTACACCAATATAGACAAATAGTAACACTTTTCACCATCAGTTGGCGCCAATCATTGGCACATCTATGCGGCTATGCCAGCCAGACACAACACAGCCATCAAGGTCAGAAATACAGACATGGCAACACGCCAACTATGTTCTTAGAGAATGAAAGTAACCTACTGTAATGCATTCTCTCACAACTGTGCCATTTTTTGTAATGTCTGAGCTTTGGGTTTCGAGGATAGAAAATTGTAGGTAAGCCTAGGCAACAGGAAATGTGTCTGTTCCAGTGCTCCCATGTAAAATTGGAGCGGAAAGACAATTTTTTCCCCCCTGATTTGAGTCAAATTTCTAGTGTAGTTGGAGGACAAAAAGGTTGAAGTGCGGATGTGGACCAGCATGAACAGGTGGTGATGTTACACTGATGGTCAACTACTGGCCGTGTAGCATTCCATCCCACACTGATGGTCAACTACTGGACGTGTAGCATTCCATCCCACACTGATGGTCAACTACTGGACGTGTAGCATTCCATCCCACACTGATGGTCAACTACTGGACGTGTAGCATTCCATCCCACACTGATGGTCAACTACTGGACGTGTAGCATTCCATCCCACACTGATGGTCAACTACTGGACGTGTAGCATTCCATCCCACACTGATGGTCAACTACTGGACGTGTAGCATTCCATCCCACACTGATGGTCAACTACTGGCCGTAATACCCGTACACACATATACTAAGATGACGATAGCTTCTGATATCTCGACTTCAAACACAAACTGCAAATGTTTAATATTCTAAGTATTTTTTCCTTATCTGGTACTGTACATTTAAATGGCTAATAAACCTTATCACCTTATCAGTACATAACAATATGCAATTACACGTTAACTATCCTAATTAAAGCCACAGAACAGTTATGTTAGCCCATTCTACTGTATGTACAGATCATTGCTCAGAGAACTCATATGCCGTTCCAGTATGATGAGGTCCAATCAGTGTATTGCCATAAGTTAGTCAGCCACCAGGCGGCAGATAGCCTAGTGGTTGGACCAGTAACCAAAAGGTGGCTGTTTCGAATCCCGAGCTGACTAGCTGAAAAATCTGTCAATTAAACCCTAGTTGCTCTGGATAAGAGTGGCTGCTAAGTGACGTAATTATAAAATGTCAGCAAAAGTATCTGCTGTGTATCACTATACATGCCACTTCCAAAACAAACAGAGATTAATTGGCATGTATGCCCTCCATACCAAGCTCAAATAGGACACAAAACTCTAGGTCATTTAGTGTCATACGCCCTTTTTGTTCTAATACCCATAGGCACCTTGGCCTGCATGCTCTTTATACACACGTTAGACCTGTGTTCTGGAGGATACACAGAAGTACAAGGACAGTGTCCACCACCTGTATAGGATCAGTAAAGTGCAACCTTTACATATGTCT
Source organism: Salvelinus fontinalis (assembly GCF_029448725.1). NCBI lineage: Eukaryota > Metazoa > Chordata > Actinopteri > Salmoniformes > Salmonidae > Salvelinus > Salvelinus fontinalis. The sequence goes on along the minus strand of NC_074669.1, from coordinate 31,759,215 downwards.
GTACACACCTCTTTGGTTTAATATGCCCTGACAACATACCATGACAAGCCCACACAGAATGGCACTGTGACCCAATGATCTGTCCATTTGGAGTGATAACTGGTTGACAGCTCTAACACAGGCAGACCTGTAGACAGACTGACTGACTGGTGTTGAATTGGGCAACACACCCCTCTCTGGTACCTTTATATCCCCCATTATTGACTAAGTCAATAATGAAGGAATCAGAAACTCTTGCACACAAACCACGCTTTCTGGCCATTTTATAAAAATGGGATTAGAGGATAAATAAAGAGGATAAAATGATTACGTGTGTGTACCTGTCTTCTCAGAGTACAGATTAGTCTAATCTGGAACAACAATGGATGGGTCCAGTATCGTATATAAATGACACCTTCATTTCAGTTGATTATGATTTTTTCCCCCCTCCTAAATATGTAATTGACAGATTGGCTCCTCAATAATTAATTCAACGCCCTAGGTAACTGTTGACTATTCAGAGATCTGTTTGAGTTTATAAAATGGTCCTGTTCTAATAATTCCTCTCTTGGCTATTGATAGAGGTTTACTGAATTTTAGTGTGCCAACCTACTGTAATACGATTTGAGAGATTCAGGTTTGGTTATCTTACATTTAGCCTGAAGATGGAGCCAAAGTATGTACAGTATATCTCATGTTGGTTAGTCATAAACCACTGAGGGTAGATTTATATTCAGACACAGATCTCTATTCCCCATTTGCCAAGTTCTGAATGTTGGCTCATAAAGCATTGATTTTGACTGTTCACTACTCTGCGGAACACTGAAAATGTACTGAACCAAAATATAAAACGCAACATGTAAAGGGTTGGTACCATTTTTCAAGAGCTGAAATAAAGATCACAGAAATGTTCCATAAGCACAAAAAGCTTATTTCTCTCAAATGTTGTGCACAAATTTGTTTAAATCGCTGTTATTGAGCATTTCTCCTTTGCCAAGGTAATCCATCCACCTGACCGGTGTGCATGTCAAGAAGCTGATTAAACAGCATTGTCGTTACATAGGTGCACTTTGTGCTGGGAACAATAAAAGGCCACTCTAAAATGTGCAGTTTTGTCACACAACACAATGCCACAGATGTCTCACGTTTTGAGGGAGTGTTCAATTGGCATGCTTACTGCAGAAACAGAGATGTTGCCAGAGAATGTAATGTTAATTTGGCAGTACGTTCAACCGGCCTCACAACAGTAGACCACGTGTAACAACCCCAGCCCAGGACCTCCACATCTAGCTTCTTCACCTGCGGGATCGTCTGAGGTGGGTGGGGGTGGGTGCTGAGGAGTATTTCTGTCTGTAATAAAGCTATTTTTTGGGGGGGGGGGGAACACATTCTGATTGGCTGGACCTGGCTTCCCAGTGAGTGGTTGGCCCTCACATGGCTGCGCCCTTGCAGAGTCATGTGAAATTCATAGATTAGGGCCTAATGAATATTTTAAAAATGGACTGATTTCCTTCTATGAACTATAACTCAGTCAAATCTTTGAAATTGTTGCATATTGCATTTATATTTTTGTTCAGTATAGATACATTTGGCTTCTTCAACCTGTCATGACATGTCTTACCCACTAGGTGAGCTGTCGGGAGTCGGAACGAGACAGATAGGCAGCGTTTCCTCAACCAGTCAAAATCATGAATCAGCTGGCATCATTTTTATGGATATATATATTTTTTAAGTTAATTGAAAAAAAGGTATGTTTGCAGTCGTTTCAGCTTCCGTTTGAAGTGATTATGTCACTGTATCTGTGTTGTTGGCTAGCTCCTCTGAACAACGGTATCCTAATGAGTGAGCACATTTTCTATGCCAGGCGAAATCGCGCCTCATTAGCTCATTGTTATGGATGTATCCAAATGAATGTCTTTAGAAGACAGCTTTTAACAAATGCAAATGAGACTAGCTGTTATTCTGGCTGCAATGATGACGTGACTGTAAATTAGCCGTAGTTGGCTAGCTAGCAAGCAAGGGTTAAGAACTTTGCCAGCCAGTATGGCAATGGAACATTTAGAACAAACAACTGGGTCGCGTCCATAGATACAAAAAGACTGAACGACTGGCTCGTGTCTCTCGCAATAGAACGAACGACCAGCCGTCTTTGGTAGCAACCGGCCCTCCACTTCGTCTCGGACCTAACAAGACTGGTACCAATATATTCATCAAAAACATCGGCTTCTAGGGCATCATCACTTAAATAAATGATAAGCTATAGTTTGACCTTTTCTGATTGTTATGGCTAAAATTGCTGCCAGATCTGTACGTGAAGGATAACTTGGGCAAAATGTATTTTTAACCAGAGGGAAAATAATTGGTAGGCTTTAAAAGTAATCATGAGAAAATTATTAAATCCATCATTCCTCATTATTATCATGCCCAGATTGTCACCCTCTGGCATGGAAAACACAGCATGGAAAGAAAGTTAAGGACAGGTTGAAACCTAGGCTGTAGTTTTTACCTGCTCCTTCTCCAGATGTTCATATACTGGTATTTCTCATCAGACCTGGGTTCAATTAGTATTTTCTTTCAAATACCTTAGCTGCTTTTGATTGAGCTTTGTGATTTTATTGTTTTAATATCTTCACTATTATTCTACAATGTAGAAAATAGTCAAAATAAAGAAAAACCCTTGAATGAGTAGATGTGTCCAAACTTTTGACTAGTACGTTTCACGATCACAGTCGTCGTGGAAATGACCGGAGCAAGGTGCAGCATGGTGAGCGTACATTTCTTTATTTATAAATGTCGCCAACAAAACAAAGAACAAGGAAATGACCGTGAAGCTTACTTAGGCTATAATACCACTAACAAAGACAACTACCCACAAATACCAAAGTAAAAAAGGCTGCCTAAGTATGATTCCCAATCAGAGACAACGATAGACAGCTGTCCCTGATTGAGAACCATACCCGGCCAAAACATAGAAACAAAGAACAGAGTTTCCCACCCGAGTCACACCCTGACCAACCAAACAGAGAAAATAAAAAGATCTCTACGGTCAGGGCATGACAGTACCCGCCCCCAAAGGTGGTAAACCTGACTATAGGGGAGGGTCCGGGTGGGCATCTACTTCGGTGGCGGCTCCGGTGCGGGACGCAGACCCCACTCCACCTCTGGCTCCCCCACTTTGGTGGCGCCTCTGGTGCGTGGACCCTCGTGGCCGACCCCGGACTGGGGACCCTCTCTGCAGGCCCCGGACTGGGGACCCTCGTTGCAGGCCCCGGACTGTGGCCCGTCGTTGGAGGTTCCAGACTGTGGCCCGTCGTTGAAGACTGAATTCACCTGGGTGAAAATGTCTCCCGGCTGTTGTCATCAAACATTGGAAAGGTTCTTGGTCAACTAAATTGATGTGAGGACAATATTAGCATTACGTGTAAGTCCGTTTTTACCATCCCCTCTTTGGTCTCTATGAGAGTTCCACATGTTGTGTCTAAAAGTGGTGACATGCCAAATGATGCTAGCCGGAGAAATGTAATTGCTATTTCTACTTTGTTTTATTTTCCTTATAGGTTATATAATCCAATATTTGAGTCTCCTGCTGTTCTGAAATCTCAAAGTAATCTGACTTGTATTAAAACTCTGTATGATTTTAAATGCAGAAAAGGTTTGACATTTTTCCATCTTAATATTCATAGTTCATTACCTAAAATGGATAATGTCAAGATCTGGGCCTCTCAGGCAGACCCTGATATTTGTTATTGTATCTGAGACCTGGTTAACCTGTTGGGGATGGGGGCGCTGTTTAGACTATTTATGCTAATGTGGCTAATTTTTTAAACGGCTTCCCACAAAATCCTTGATCGTACAATATGCATATTATTATTATTATTGGATAGAAAACAGTCTATAGTTTCTATAGGAGTTGAAATTTTGTCTCTAAGTGGAACAGAGCCCATTCTACAGCAATTTCCCTGACATGGAGTCAGATTTGAGAAACGTTGGCCACTTTTCTGAAGTCATTTAAACGGGCACTGTCGTTGCTATGACTATACGGACACTTCTTACGTCTTCCCCTGGATGCCTTTACGTGATGACGATTCCAACGGGCTCGATTGCTCGTTCACAGGCCCTACAAATGAAAAAAACCTTTAGCTAGCAAGTCTTTTCTTGCTGCGTAACGCGCGTGGAAGACACCGACCCTCTCCTGTTCCAAGCGTTAGTTTAGCCTGTTATATTTCTCCGGTCATCTTTTCACTCGTTATAGGAGTTACAAACATCACAAAGTAGTTAATTTAAAGCGTTTTATAGCAATTTATATCCGTTTAGTGCGATTTTGGGACATTTATTTTTGCAACGATGTGAAAAGTTGGTCACGCTTTTCAGTTCATCCCGAACGTAGTTGACATTTCCACATGGCAAGAGGACAGCTTTCCACCAAAAGACGATTTCTCCCAAGAAAGGATCCTTTGCCCAAGATACTGATGGAAGAACAGCTCAAGGTAGGACATTTTTATTATGATAAATCGTGTTTCTGTCGAAACATTTTAGTGGCTTAGGATGCCATGTTTTTTGACGTAGCTTCGCTTGGCGCAAACTGTATTGAAAAGTAAGGATAAATTAAAAAATGTAATAACGCAATTGTATTAAGAATTAAATTGTCTATCAATCCCTGTCCACCCTATATTTTTTAGTCACGTTTATGAGTATTTATGTATAAGAGTAGATCACTGTCTAAGTGGCGCAAGGACGTTTTCTTTACCAGCTTGTCTACATTTCACATTGTCTAACCATGATTTTGGTGGCTAAATATAAACATTTTCGATCAAACTGTATATGCATGTTGTAATGTGATGTTACAGGAGTGTCATCGGAAGAATTCTGAGAAGGTTAGTGAAAAAATTAATATCTTTTGGCGATGTTGACTTTTATCGCTCACTTTGGCTAGAATCAATGCTGGGCTGCTAATTGCTATGTGCTAAGCTAATATAACGATTTATTGTGTTTTCGCTGTAAGACACTTAGAAAATCTGAAATATTGTCTGTATTCACAGGATCTGTGTCTTTCGATTCGTGTATGCTGTGTATTTTTACGAAATGTTTGATGATTAGTAGTTAGGTAAACACGTTGCTCTATGTAATTATTCTAGTCCATTTGTGATGGTGGGTGCAATTGTAAACTATGCCATATACCTGAAATATGCACTTTTTTCTAACAAAACCTATCCCATACCATAAATATGTTATCAGACTGTCATCTAATGAGTTTTTTTGTTGGTTAGGGGCTATAAATATCTTAGTTTAGCCGAATTGGTGATGGCTACTGGTGTTGGTGGACAAATAAAAGATGGTGGAATATGCTAATGTGTTTTTTAGGTAATAGATGTACATCTTTACATATTGTGTCTTCCCTGTAAAACATTTTAAAAATCGGAAATGTTGACTGGATTCATAAGATCTGTGTCTTTCATTAGCTGTATTGGACTTTAATGTGTGAAAGTTAAATATTTTAAAAAAATATTTTTTTTGAATTTCGCGGCACTGGTTTTTCAGTGGGGGGGGGGGGGGAGTGCCGCTAGCGCCACGCTGATCCTAGACAGGTTAACTGACAAAACCCTGGACTCTGAGGTTTCTATGGATGGTTACAACATGTTTGGGGCTGATAGGAAAGGCACAGGTGGTGGTGTTGCTATTTACACAAGGAATGTTCTTTCTGTGTCTCTGTTAAATTAAAACCTCTTATGGCTGCAGTCCCGATATCGGGACCAATATGACAACAGCCAGTCCAAGTGCAGGGCGCCAAATTCAAAAACCAGAAATCTCATAATTAAAATTCCTCAAACATACATGTGTCATATCATTTTAAAGGTAATCTTGTTGTTAATCCCAGCAAAGTGTCCGATTTCAAATAGGCTTTTCAGCGAAAGCACTACAAACAATTATGTTAGGTCACCACAAAACCAAAAATAATCACAGCCATTTTCCCCAGCTAAATATAGCTTCACAAAAACCAGAATAGAGATAAAATGAATCACTAACCTTCGATTATTTTCATCAGATGACACTCATAGGACTTAATGTTACACAATACATGCATGTTTTGTTTGATTAAATTCATATTTATATAAAAAAATCTGAGTTTACATTGAGGCTACAAGATTCACTAAATGCAAAAACATCAAGTGACTTTGCATAGCCCATCGTTTCAACATGAATAATCATCATAAATATAGATGATAATACAAGTTATACACATTGAATCATAGATATACCTCTCCTTAATGCAACCGCTGTGTCAGATTTTAAAAAAACTTTACCGAAAAATAATTGCACGCTATAATCTGAGACGACGCTCAAAGTAGCATACCACAGCTGCAAAGATAGCGTCACTATAAACAATAAAATACATGATAAATATTCAATTACCTTTGTTGATTAGGATCAGAAAGCACACCAGGAATCCCAGGTCCACAATAAATGTTTGTTTTGTTCGAAAAAAATCAGTTATTTATGTCCAAATACATTCTTTTGTTAGCGCGTCTGGTTTACATATCCAAACGCTAATTCTGGTCAGCATTATATCGGACAAAAACTTCAAAATGTGATATTACCGGTCGAAGAAACATTTCAAACTAAGTACTGAATCAATCATTAGGATGTTTTTAACATATAGCTTCAATAAAGTTCCAACCAGAGTATTCCTTCTTGTCTGCGTGAGCAATGGAACGTCAGTGCCTTGCTTGAGAAAAAGGCATGATCAGCGCATGGCTGCTTGATGGACACCTGACTGATTCTGCTCTCATTCTCTCCCACGACATCATAGAAGTCTCATTGGAATTTCTATTGATTGCTGACATCTAGTGGAACCCCTAGGCAGTGCAACATCAGTCATAACTCAATTGGATTTCTTAAACCTCTACCGCTTCTCCCTCCCGGATCCGGGATCCCCCTCATCAAAAAAGGTGACCAGCATAGCCTAGCCTAACGCGACAGGGATATTATATAATATAATTTTCATGAAATCACAAGTCCAATACAGCAAATGAAAGATAAACATCTTGTGAATCCAGCCATCATTTCCGATTTTTAAAATGTTTTACAGCGAAAACACAATATGTATTTCTATTAGCTAACCACAATAGCAAAAGACTCAACCACATATTTTCAGCATTTTTCTACCGCATAGGTAGCTATCACAAAACTGACCAAATAGAGATATAATTAGTCACTAACCAAGAAACAACTTAATCAGATGACAGTCTTATAACATGTTATACAATAAATGTATGTTTTGTTCAAAAATGTGCATATTTGAGGTATAAATCATAGTTTTACATTGCAGCTACCATCAAAAATATCACCAAAGCAGCCAGAATAATTACAGGGAGCAACGTGAAATACCTAAATACTAATCATAAAACATTTATGAAAAATACATGGTGTACAGCAAATGAAAGATAAACATCTTGTGAATCCAGCCAATATTTCTGATTTTTTAAGTGTTTTACAGCGAAAACACAATATAGCATTATATTAGCTTACCACAATAGCCAAACACACAAATGCATTTATCAGCAGCAAAAGGTAGCGATCGCAAAAACCAGCAAAAGATATAAAATTGTTCACTAACCTTGACCAACTTCATCAGATGACAGTCCTATAACATCAGGTTATACAATACACTTATGTTTTGTTCGAAAATGTGCATATTTTGAGCTGCAAACCGTGGTTATACATTGTGAATATGTAGCATCGATTCACCAAATTGTCCGGAGATATTTTGGACACTCACCTAATCTGACCAAAGAACTCATCATAAACTTTACTAAAAAATACATGTTGGACAGCAAATGAAAGATACACTAGTTCTTAATGCAACCGCCGTGTTAGATTTTTTAAAATAACTTTACCATAACAAACAGCTTACGTTATAGCGAGACAGCGCCCGCAAAAAGGGCGGAAAATAGGACTCAACATTTTCCACAGAAATACGAAATTACATCATAAATTGTTCTTACTTTTGTTGAGCTTCCATCAGAATCTTGTACAAGGAGTCCTTGGTCCAGAATAAATCGTTGTTTGGTTTTAGAATGTCCTCTTCTCCTGTTGAATCAACAACCTTAGCTAGCCATGTGGCGCGAACATGCCCATCTTCTCCTGACGCAAAGAAAGGAAAATGCCAAAAGTCCCAATAAACGTTGAATAAACTGATACAACTCGGTTGAAAAAAACTACTTAATGATGTTTTTATCACATCTATCAAATAAAATCAGAGCTGGAGATATCCACCGTCTACACCGAACGCTTTTCAGAAGCCAATGTCGATGTCCTTCCCGCGCCTAGGTAGAGAAAGGAAATTGTGGTCACGTCATTCCAAGAGCTCTTGTTCGACCTCAGATCAAGTTAGACACCCCTTTCCACCTTCCACTGCCTGTTGACATCTAGTGGAAGGCGTATGCAGTGCATGCAAATCCATAGATATTAGGCAATTGAATAGGCAGGCCCTGGAACAGAGCATCGTTTTCTGATTTTTCACTTCCTGTCTGGAAGTTTGCTGCCAAATGAGTTCTGTTTTACTCGCAGATATAATTCAAACAGTTTTAGAAACTTGAGAGTGTTTTCTATCCAATACTAATTATAATATGCAAATATTAGGAACTATGACTGAGGAGCAGGCCGTTTGAAATGGGCACCTTTCATCCAAGCTACTCAATACTGCCCCTGCAGCCATAAAAAGTTAAAGGCTACCAACAGTCCGAAACGGTTTGAATTGTTGGCTTTACGTCTTCAGTTGGGTTCAAACTCAAAAATAGCAGTTAACCTGTCTAGGACTGGGGTGCCCCACTGAAAAGGCAGAGCCGCGAAATTCAAAAAAAATATATTTTTTAAAATATTTAACTTTCACACATTAAAGTCCAATACAGCTAATGAAAGACACAGATCTTGTGAATCCAGCCAACATGTCCGATTTTTAAAATATTTTACAGGGAAGACACAATATGTAAAGATGTAAATCTATTAGCTAAACAAATTAGCATAATCCACCATCTTTTCTTTGTCCACCAACACCAGTAGCTATCACCAATTCGGCTAAACTAAGATATTGATAGCCACTAACCAAGAAAAAAACTCATCAGATGACAGTCTGATAACATATTTATGGTATAGGATAGGTTTTGTTAGAAAAATGTGCAAATTTCAGGTAGATGTCATAGTTTACAATTGCACCCACCGTCACAAATGGACTAGAATAATTACATAGAGCAACGTGTTTACCTAATTACTAATCATCAAACATTTCGTAAAAATACACAGCATACACTAATCGAAAGACACAGATCCTGTGAATACAGACAATATTTCAGATTTTCTAAGTGTCTTACAGCGAAAACACAATAAATCGTTTTTTTAGCATACCACATATGCAAACGTTACCAGAGCATTGATTCTAGCCAAAGAGAGCGATAACGTAAACATCGCCAAAATATATAAATTTTTTCACTAACCTTCTCAGAATTCTTCCGATGACACTCCTGTAACATCATATTACACAATCCATATACAGTTTGTTCGAAAATGTGCATATTTAGCCACCAAAATCATGGTTAGACAATGACAAAATTAGCTCAGCTGGTCAGAAAATGTCCTGCACCATATTAGACAGTGATCTAGTCTTATACATAAATACTCATAAACTTGACTAAAAAATACAGGGTGGACAGCGATTGATAGACAATTTAATTCTTAATACAATCGCGGAATTACATTTTTTAAATGATCCTTACTTTTCAATACAGTTTGCGCCAAGCGAAGCTACGTCAAACAAGATGGCGTCCTAAGCCATTAACATTTTTCGACAGAAACACGATTTATCATAATAAATTGTTCCTACTTTGAGCTGTTCTTCCATCAGAATCTTGGTCAAAGAATCCTTTCTTGGGTCTAATCGTCTTTTGGTCGAAAGCTGTCCTCTTGCCATGTGGAAATGCCCACTGCGTTCGGCATGAACTGGAAACCTGCCCGGCGCTTCAAAGTGTCTCAGAAATAAATGTACCAAAATCGCACTAAACGGGTATAAATTGCTATAAAACGGTTTAAATTAACTACCTTATGATGTTTTTAACTCCTATAACGAGTAGAAACATGAGCGGAGAAATATTACTCCCTACACTAATGCTTGGAACAAGTGCGGGTCGGTGGCCACCGCACGCCTGACGCAGCTGGAAAAGAGTTCCTACCTACAGGTTTTTTTGATTTATAGTGGCTGTGATTGGGCAATCGACACCATTCAAATCGTCATCACGTAAAGGCATCCAGGGGAAGACGTAAGCAGTGTCTGTATGCTCATAGCTATAACAGTGGCCTTTAAACTGACTCCAGATCAGGGGCCAAAATGTGTGAAATCTGACTCCATGTCAGGGAAATTGCTGTAGAATGAGTTCTGTTCCACTCAGAGATAAAATTCCAACGCCTATAGAAACTATAGACTGTTTTCTATCCAATAATAGTAATAATATGCATATTGTACGATCAAGAATTTAGTAGGAAGCCGTTAAAAAAATTACACGATTTACATAAATAGTGACAACAGCACCCCCTAGCCTCAACAGGTTAAGGAATCTATCGTCCACCCTCCACCAAGAACTGTGTACTAACCAAACTCTCTGATTTAATTGCCATTTTTATTACAACCTTTTTTTTTGTGACCTTTTATTTTGGTGACTTTGATTGCATTGCATCTATATCAGACCCAGAGTTGGCTCTGAAACACTTCACAAATGTTTTCAATTGTATTGTAGATTAACACGCTCCCTTTAAAAAAACAGAGCATTAAAAATCGGTCTAGCCCTTGGTTCAGTCCGGAGCTATCTGAAGTCATACACAAGAGAGATGCTGCCTGGGCCAAAGCTAGATTCACAGACTCGGGCCCAGACTGGCAATCTTTTAGGCGATTGAGAAATCTGTGTGTAAAACTAGTTAAAAGCAAAATCAGATTATCACGCTAATACACAATCTGAATGTACAGGGAACCCAGCTAAATTCTGGAAAGCTGTTAAATCACTGAAGGGTTGTGTCTCCTTTCCCCTCCCCCAACAAATTTATTTAGATTCTGTCCCTATTACTGACTAAATGTATATCATTAATGCATTTAATCACCATTTTATCTCTGCAGGCTTTATATTTGAATGTATTTCAAAGCCAGCTCTTGCAAAGAGTAGTTTGGATGTAGATGGTGAAAATCTATTGAATGATACTGAAAATGCTGGTCAGGAGTTTTCTTTTCGAAAATTCACTGATAAAGAAGTCCTGGATGCTTTGTTAACATTAGGCAAAAAAAATCTACAGGGGTTTAGCATTTGGAGCCTGATCTGCTTAAGTGTGCAGCACCCCTTATCGCTGTCTTGGCAGCCCACATTTTTTATTTAACATTGCTATCAGGAAGTATTCCAAAAGCATGGAAATCCGCATATGTGCTGCCACTCCATAAGGGTGGGGATACAAATGATCTTAACAACTATTGCCCCATTTCAAGACTACCGTGTTTAGCTAAGATTCTTGAATCCTTGCTTAATGTACAACTTCGTTCCTATTTATCTGATAATTCTATTATTAATATAAACCAACCAGGGTTTAGGCCTGGGCATAGTACTACCACAGCAACCACGCTAGTTGTTAATGATCTTGTCAATGCCTTGGATGCTAAAAAATGCTGTGCTACCTTGTTCATTGATCTGTCAAAGGCGTTCGACACTGTTGATCGTTCTGTTTTGCTGAAGAAATTATCAAGAGTAGGCCTAGGATATACAGCCCGTTTATGGTTTCAGAATGATCTTAGCGACAGATCTCAGGCCATCTTGATAGATGGGGTTAAATCTGAATTTCTTGAAATTCAAAAAGGTTTTCCTCAGGGAACGATTTTGGGTCCATTATTGTTCACTTTGTATATTAATGGCAGAGGAAACACTGTTAATACTTGTAACATTCATCTCTATGCAGATGACACAATTTTGGAATTCTGTGCCACCTCAATGAAGCAGGCCATTTGTGAACTTCAGCATGACTTTGATTCAATTCAGAAATAACTTAATAATAAGTTTTGCTGTTTTCTAGATCACGAAATGTTGACCCTGCGGACCTGCATATTTGCACTATAAATGGAGCCCAAATTGAGCCTGTTTCTCAATATAAGTACCTGGGTGTCTGGATTCATGACGTGGTCCTTCGTAACGCATATAAAAAATCTGACTAAGAAGCTAAGATTGTTTTTTTATATAGAAATATATCATGCCTTAGTAAACCTTCTTAGGGCTAGGCCCCTTTTGTCTCAATTTCCACCTGAATGACGTGCTCAAAGTAAACTGCCTGTAGCTCAGGCCCTGAAGCCAGGATATGCATATAATTGGTACCATTCGAAAGAAAACACTTTGAAGTTTGTGGAAATGTTAGACTAATGTAGGAGAATATAACACAAAAACATTTGGAAAATATTTTGATGTGGGGCGCTGTCCTCAAACAATAGCATGGTATGCTTTCACTGTAATAGCTACTGTAAATCAGACAGTGCAGTTAGATTAACAAGAATTTAAGCTTTCAACCGATATAAGACACTTGTATGTACCTAAATGTTTAATATCCATAATCTTTAGAAAGATTGTTCAAACAACGCTTCTCCCTGTATTGGAGTTTGGTGATATTGTTTACATGCATGTGGCAACCTCTGTTTTAAAACCCTTGGACACAATTTACGTTCACAGCAATACGTTTTATCACAGGGGGGCAATTTTAGGACTCATCATTGTAGTCTGTACAAAAATGTGGGATGGACCTCTATCTGTAAGAAGAAAGCTGCATTCTCTTGTATTTATTTACAAAGCAATCTTACAGAAACTCCCTCTATATGTAACATCATTCATTAAGATACAAATCTGAACTTATCCATTCCTGTGAATGGGTTTGGTAACACTAGAGTTCCCTCCAGTCTCCACAGATTTGGGAAAATCTGCGTTTTGTTTTTATGCCCCAAATTTTTTAATAATCAGCTAAATTTGCTGCGGTTAGATGTGCTGGTGCCACTCAGGCAGTTTAGATTATTGATTGAGGACCTCTATGTAGTTGAATGTGATTTCTTTTATTAAATGTTTATTTTATTTTTTGATTGTGCTGAATTTTATTGTTTTATACACGTGTGTTGTTTTAATATTCTGTTTTTATTGTAATGTGTACAGGGCTCTCTTATAAAAGAGATTTTAATCTCAACATGACTCCCTGTTTAAATAAAGGTCAATAAAAAACAATTATAATAATAATAATGTTGAGATGTGTCTGTTACTTGAACTCTGAAGCATTTATTTGGGCTGCAATTTCTGAGGCTGGTAACTCTAATGAACGTATCCTCTGCAGCAGATGTAACTCTGGGTCTTCCGTTCCTGTGGCGCTCCTCATGAGAGTCAGTTTCATTATAGCCCTTGATGGTTTTTGCGACTGCACTTGAAGAAACTTTCAAAGTTCTTGAAATATTCCGTATTGACTGACCTTCGTGTCTTAAAGAAATGATGGACTGTCGTTTCTCTTTGCTTATTTGAGATGTTCTTGCCATAATATGGACTTGTTCTTTTACTAAATGTCTTCCAAATACACCCCCCCCCCCCCCCCCCCCCACCTTGTCCCAACACAACTGATTGGCTCAAACACATTAAGGAAATACATTCCACAAATTAACATTTAAGAAGGCACACCTGTTAATTGCAACGCATTCCAGGTGACTACCTCATGAAGCTGGTTGAGAGAATGCCAAGAGTGTGCAAAGCTGTCATCAAGGCAAAAGGTGGCTATTTGAAGAATATAAAATATGAAATATATTTTGATTTGTTTAAAAAAAATGTTACTACATGATTCCATTTGTGTTTTTTCATAGTTTTGATGTCTTCACTATTATTCTACAATGTAGAAAATAGTCAAAATAAAGAAAAACCTTTGAATGAGTAGGTGTTCTAAAACTTTTGACTGGTACTGTATATATATCAAAGACAAATTGTGCATATCTTAATTTATTTCCACAATTGATGAATAACATGTTTAATAATATAGGCACTTCTTACAAAGGATTGTTACCTATAACCAGGACTGGCAGTACAAAATCGAGTTTGGCATGCAGTTATTGTGATTGAACTCTTGAAACTTGTTCTCTTTTTAATTTCATTATGATCCGTTTCAATAATATTGACAGTAACTTTTAGCTTTTTAGTTTCTTTCTCCAGTGTCACGGCTTTCTCGCCACTCTTCTTGAGGCCGGCCTTCAACTCCTTTTAGATCTTTACTGACTAATTCAAGAATGCCTCATTTATCATTTATCGACTTGAGCAGGTTGGTTTCCATTCTTACCGTACCGGGTGGTGAACTCCATGAATCGTCTGTGTTTGTTGAGGTGTCTTGTTTTCTTTTGGGGATTGGTTCTCCATACTTACTCTGGTTATTCTCTGACATGTTTTGGCATTGACTGTGTTGGTAATGTGTCGATAAACTTCTCTCGCCTTTTCATTTGTTTGGTGTTGTTATCCAGATTGAAGGTTATTGTGTACGAATAAGTGAATCAAAGTCAGAGTGAAGTGCTAATATTTAGTCCTTTTTACAGATTGAATATTACATTTTTATCATGAGGCATTCTGCACCACCATCTTCAGTCCGCCATATTCCTCTTCAGGATGGTCTTTAATTCTCATTGAAAACCAGCCAAATTTGCAACATTTGGAAAAGTTAATCACCGACCTTTTACATTCAGATTGATTGCAAGGTAGAAGGCATAAAATTGATGAGACAACCTAACACATATGAACTGGCTACACCTTCTCAATAATGGGTATAATACATCCAACCAATACCAGATTAGCGTAGATAAAAAAATGATCTTTGTGCTGCATATTATAAATAACAATTAATGTACATCCGAAACCACAGACATAGAAACAAAGATTTAGAAAAAACGACCAGCAAAACAGCATGCTGGGAAATATGTGATCAGCCCCCTGACACCATTTAAAATGTATTTTTCCAAGTCTAAAAGTAGGGATGGGTACCGAAACCCAGTATTAAACGGACCCCGGGGCTAAATTATGAAATACTGTAGTATTGATAAGCCCCGACGTTATCGGTTCTGCTTTCGGTACTGGAGAAATTAAGATAATTAATTTCCCAATATATTATTGCTACATAAACGTTATCTTGCACACTTTCTCACCAACTGTTTCTAATTAGCAATAAGATGCAGACATTCGTCTATGATGCATTTTTGCTATTCCCAATCCAGAAGAGAGATCTCTCACAAACTACACAACACACTGCTCTTAAGTAGTGACAATGGCGGAGAGAGTGAAAATGATCAAAAGTGTGGTTACACTTCACAAGAGTCAATGCTGACAATGCTCGTTACCACAAGTGCAACAAGACTTTGCTCGTGTTACCGCCCTTACAAGCAAATCTGTCCAAACATCTTTCGATAGTGCATCATGTACTGGCAGAGAAATGCACAGTTTTTGACTGCCTAGCTCGTAGTTAATCTCTCGTTGCCCGGTCTACGTTAGGTATGTATGCTAGCAGCCTAGAGCCCACACACAGAGTTAACCAAGTTATGCGAACATGGGTTCATAATCAAAAGTAACCATTAGCCAGTTCATAAATTTAATCTCCCATTTAAAGATTTTGCCACTCTTTTGTTAAAGTTGCAGCTACAATGAACAAACCCACTCCTCCCTCTAATACCGCTGGTCCAAGCCACACACAAGCCCAAAGCCCCTTCACGCTGGCAGCTAGTGGGAGGATGACTAAGGAGAGGATGAATGAGTGCCACCTAGCCGTGACCAAGTTCATAGTGAAAGGCCTACACCCCTTTGCAACAGTGGAGTCCAATGGCTTTAGGTAACAGTCTCTCAGTATACAGTTGAAGTCGGAAGTTTACATACACCTTAGCCAAATACAGTTAAACTCAGTTTTTCACAATTCCTGACATTTAATCCTAGTAAAAATGCCCTGTCTTAAGTCAGTTAGGATCACCACTTGATTTTAAGAATGTGAAATGTCAGAATAATAGTAGAGAGAATTATTTCTTTCAGATTTTATTTCTTTCATCACATTCCCAGTGGGTCAGAAGTTTACATACACTCAATTGGTATTTGGTAGCATTGCCTTTAAATAGTTTAACTTGGGTCAAACGTTTCGAGTAGCCTTCCACAAGCTTCCCACAATAAGTTGGGTGAATTTTGTCCCATTCTTCCTGACAGAGCTGGTGTAACTGAGTCAGATTTGTAGGCCTCCATGCTCGCACACGCTTTTTCAGTTCTGTCCACAAATGTTCTATAGGATTGAGGTCAGGGCTTTGTGATGGCCACTCCAATACCTTGACTTTGTTGTCCTTAAGCAATTTTTCCACAACTTTGGAAGTATGCTTCAGGTCATTGTCCATTTTATCAGACCAGAGGACATTGCTCCAAAAAGTACAATATTTGTCCCCATGTGCAGTTGCAAACCGTAGTCTGACTTTTTTATGGCGGTTTTGGAGCAGTCGCTTCTTCCTTGCTGTGCGGCCTTTCAGGTTATGTTGATATAGGACTCATTTTAATGTGGATATAGATACTTCTGTACCTGTTTCCTCCAGCATCTTCACAAGGTCCTTTGCTGTTGTTCTGAGATTGATTTGCACTTTTCACACCAAAGTACGTTCATTTCTAGGAGACAGAACGCATCTCGTTCCTGAGCTGTATGACAGCTGCGTGGTCCCATGGTGTTTATACTTGCATACTATTGTTTGTACAGATGAATGTGGTACCTTCAGGCATTTGGAAATTGCTCCCAAGGATAACCCAGATTTGTGAGGTCTACAATTTGTTTTCTGAGGTCTTGGCTGATTTCTTTTGATTTTCCCATGATGCCAAGCAAAGAGGCACTGCTTTTGAAGGTAGGCCTTGAAATACATCCACAGGTACACCTCCAATTGACTCAAATGATGTAAAGTAGCCTATCAAAAGCTTCTAAAGCCAGTACATAATTTTCTGGAATTTTCCAAGCTGTTTGAAGGCACAGTCAACTTACTGTATGTAAACTTCTGACCCACTGGAATTGTGATAGTGAATTGTAAACAATTGTTGGAAAAATGACTTGTCATGCACAAAGTAGATGTCATAACCGACTTGCCAAAACTATAGTTTGTTAAGACAATACATTTGTGGAGTGGTTGAAAAACTAGTTTTAATGACTCCAACCTATGTGTATGTAAACTTCCGACTTCAACTGTACCTAGGTGTCTGGTTAGACTGTAAACTCTCCTTCTTGACTCACATTAAGCATCTCCAATCCAAAATTAAATCTAGAATCGGCTTCCTATTTCGCAACAAAGCATCCTTCACTCATGCTGCCAAACATACCCTCGTAAAACGGACTATCCTACCGATCCTTGACTTCGGCGATGTCATTTAAAAAATAGCCTCCAACACTCTACTCAGCAAATTGGATGTAGTCTATCACAGTGCCATCCGTTTTGTCACCAAAGCCCCATATACTACCCACCACTGCAACCTGTATGCTCTTGTTGGCTGGCCCTCGCTTCATATTCGTTGGCAAATCCACTAGCTTTATGTCATCTATAAGTCTTTGCTAGGTAAAGCCCCGCCTTCTCAGCTCACTTGTCACCATAGCAACACCCACCTGTAGCACACACTCCAGCAGATATATTTCACTGGTCACCCACAAAGCCAACTCCTGCTTTGGCCGCCTTTCCTTCCAGTTCTCTGCTGCCAATGACTGAAACGAATTGCAAAAATCACTGAAGCTGTAGACTTATATCTCCCTCACTAACTTTAAGCATCAGCTGTCAGAGCAGCTTACCGATCATTGCACCTGTACATAGCCCATCTCTATCTCGTCCCCATACTGTTATTTATTTTTTTGCTCCTTTGCACCCCAGTATCTCTACTTGCACAGTCATCTTCTGCACATCTATCACGCCAGTGTTTAGTTGCTAAATTGTTATTATTTCGCCACTATGGCCTATTTATTGCCTTACCTCCCTAATCTTACCTCATTTGCACACACTGTATATAGACTTTTCTATTGTGTTATTGACTGTATGTTTGTTTATCCCATGTGTAACTCTGTGTTGTTTGTGTCGCACTGCTATGCTTTATCTTGGCCAAGTCACAGTTGTGAATGAGAACTTGTTTTCAACTGGCCTACCTGGTTAAATAAAGGTTAAATAAAAGATTTTTAAAAATTACTGTTAGTAACAGTGTCACAGAAAACAATCACATAAATCAATGATATTACAGAAACACATACAATTAACAGTGAAAATCACTTACATTACAGATATGAAAATAAAATGTAGCTCTGAATGAAGCAGTTGCTCATCCACTGTTACTTCAGGCCCGGGGTTGTAGATGCCAAAGCATCTCGAACGTTACTAAAAGCAAACGCAAGTAAAACATTCCCACTGCTTTCGATGAAAAAGGCGGAAAGAACTGAAAATGATGTTCACAAGTATTTATAATACGACCAAGTAATTTGATTGGCGTAGAGTACAACAGCACTGGGACTTTTAACTATACATGTATCACTCCGCTTTACAGGTGTTGTAATAACCGTTAATTACATTAACAATCGTTATCCATCTTAGATTGTAACAAACTTCGCACTGCAAAGACACACACACACACACACACACACACACACAATGAGAAATTGAGATTGTGTGCTACTGATTGAACTCAAACAAAACTAAAACTTTCTTGTGCATGTGCCGCATTTTCCCTCCACGACCCCAGACATGACTCAAGTTCACAGACAAAATAAACACAATTTCAGACAAAATAAACAGGCCTAACCGTTTCAGCTCCTATTGGATAGATTTGAGTACTATCTTGCCCTCTACCTTTGTCCGTTCAGATTGGACAGGTTATGTCACGGTTCATGAATCCACTGCCTCCCTCTCTCTTTCTCTTTCTCTTTTTCTCTCTCTCTCTCTCTCTCTCTCTCTCTCTCTCTCTCTCTCTCTCTCTCTCTCTCTCTCTCTCTCTCTCTCTCTCTCTCTCTCTCTCTCTCTCTCTCTCTCTCTCTCTCTCTCTCTCTCTCTCTCTCTCTCTCTCTCTCTCTCTCTCTCTCTCTCTCTCTCTCTCTCTCTCTCTCTCTCTCTCTATCTTTCTCTCTCTCTCTCTCTCTCTCTCTCGTGTTTGTGTGGGCGTGGTTCCCAATCTCGGCTTGATTGTCTGCGCCAGCTGGAATCACTTATCTTCCCTTTATATGTTCTGTAACCAGTGTTTCTTGTTGTCAGATCGTTGTTTTCTTCCCTGAGGTTGTGTCGTGTGTTCGTGCTCATTCTCTCGCCGCCCTTGTGTGGATTATCTTCTGTGCTCCTTCCTACCCATCCGGACACACTCCCCTGGATTTCTCTGCACGCTATCAAGGAAGATGCACCTTAGTCCCTGGGTCGGATTCCGTCTGAGTACAGTCTGTCTGTCCTGTTGCTGCTGTAAACTGTATTCATTAAACCATCGTTGCTTGCATCTTGCATCCGCCTCTGTATTGTCACAGGTTAAGCCCGATACAGAGGACCTTGCATATTTGGTAAATCTGCTTGTATATTTTGTATGATATGATGCTTTCACCACTGGATCACCAAGACCTGTACATAAATCTACACTCTGAGCCCATCAACCTGCCTTGCCTCCTGCTGATTTCATGCCCTTATGACTGCTACAAGGTCCCTATTTTGCAATTACATAGGCTAATCGAAATGTGTTGTAGACAAAATAATGAAAAGGTCTGTCGGTAGCCTCAATAAATAGACAAAGATTATAATTTTGTGGGTCTTAAAACTTCCCTTAAATGCGGCATGAAAGTGTCACTTTTGCACTTGTTTTTCAGAACACAGCTCAATATTGCCACACCTCCCTCAGCGCAAGCGAGCGGATATAAGACAGGTGAATTGCCAAACCTGGCATTAGGGCTGGAAAATGCCAGAGATGGGATCAAGTCACTATTATTTGAGTCACAAGCAAGTCTCAATTCACAAGGGCCGAGTCTCAAGTCGAGTCCCAAGTAGAACGGGTCAAGACTCGAGTCAAGTCCAAGTTGTGCATTCTAAAAGCAAGTCAAGTTGAGTCGAGTCACAGGTTTTCAAGTCAAAACTCAAGTACAGTAAAAGAAAAGAAAAAATGATACATGCAGTGCCTTGTTCAACTACGAATCTTTGTCTAACTCAGTCCTTGCATCCGTAGCTCTGTCTATGAATACGAGAGCGGTTATATGTCTCCAGGCCCATCCCTCAGCTTTTTACCGAACCGGAGGCTTTGTTATTGTTTCTACTGTTGATTGCCACTTCAAATGATGCCTTCTATATGGAGGCGAAATTCAAAGTATTCAGAGAATTGTTTGCTCAATTATTCTGTATTGCTTTAGAATTATACAACATATGCCATTTAGCAGATGCGTTATCTAAAACGATTTACAGTCATATGTTTGTTTTACACAAGGGTGGTCCCAGGAATCGAATCCACTATACAAGAGCCATGCTCTACCAACTGAGCTACACAGGACTACAACATGTTGTATTGCTTACTTTTATTTATAAAGAAACAACATAACCACCACACCCGATACACACCACAACATGCCCACACTTATCCATGAACACACAAAAACACACTGTTGCCTCTCTTTTCAATACACATGTACACTGACTGTACAAAACATTAGGACCACCTTCCTATTATTGAGTTGCACCCCCCTTTGCCCTCAGAACAGCTTCAATTCACCGGGGTATGGACTTTACAAGGTGTCGAAAGCATTCCACAGGGATGCTGGCCCATGTTGACTCCAATGCTTCCCACAATTGTTTCAAGTTGGCTGGATGTCCTTTGGGTGGTGGACCATTCTTGATACACACACAAAACTGTTGAGTGTGAAAAATGGCATTGCAGTTCTTGACACACTCAAACCAGCGCGCCAGGCACCTACTACCATACTCCGTTCAATGGTACACATACACAATCCTGCTTCTTTAACCTGTCTCATCCCCTTCATCTACACTGATTGAAGTGGATTTAAACAGGTGACATCAATAAGTCATCAGAGCTTTCACCTGGATTCACCTGGTCAGTCTGTCAAGGAAAGAGCAGGCGTTCCTAACGTTTTGTACACACAGTGTACAAATCAAATTCAAACCTGATTATATCTGTTGGGAAACTGTCACACTCCTCAAGATGGTCAATGTAAGGTTTCCAGATTATATCAAACATATTTTTTTTTTGCTTAATTTTACAAAACACAGAATATATTGGAACGTAACTATGTAGTTCAGCCCTCCAGTTCGTTATTGACGGTGAGTGCAATGCTTTCCAACTGATAGCTATATATTATTTTGCAGCAATTAGACCTAATTTACAAAACGTTGATATTGAAATTTACAGACATAGTCGTGGAGATGGATGGATACAAATTCCTAGACACCATATGGTGCCATATGATACCACAGATTATGACAAAATAGTGTCAGTTTGTCACAGGACCACAGCATATGTAATAGAGTTCCTTTTATATTTTTTTTGCATCTCCAACAGAGATGTGACATTTCTGGGTGGACTACATGCATTCTGGCAGGAATGTAGTAAATCCTATGGATTATCTTGGTCTAAGGTTTTACAAGCAAATATGAACATTTTCACATATCTGTTGCTCCTAGATGTTTCCACGTCACAGTAACAGCACTTACAGTTGACCGGGGCAGCTCTGGCAGGGCAGAAACTTGACAAACTGACTTGCTGGAATGGTGGCTATGGCGGTGCCACGTTGAACGTCACTGAGCTCTTGAGTAAGGCGATTCTACTGCCAATGTTTGTCTATGGAGATAGCATGGCTGTGTGCTCGATTTTATACAAGTGTCAGCAACGGGTGTGGCTGAAACAGCCGATTCCACTACTTTTGTGTTTATAGTGTATGCTCCCAATTATTTCATGGGTATGCTATTACTCCGTTAGTCAACACTTTTTGGGGTGTCAATTCTTGTTTTTTACTTGACTGACAGAAACAAAAATACTGCTACAGAGAGTGAACCCTACAGACTGAGATACTGACTCAGACACAGAGAGACACTGACAGAAAGATTAATGATGACAATATAATATGCTCACACTGTTATAATTCAGAGGCAGCTCTTTGGAAAGCTGAGTGTGGAATTTGTCTTGGCAGACTTGTCTCTCTCTCGTGTGTGTGTGGATGTCTGTCTAAGTTACAGCAGTGATAAGTGAGCTTGGTAGTTATCGTTCGCTGGTCCCAGTGTGTCTCTGCTCTCTAGTAGGTGGGTGTTAAATGAGTCAGAGGTTGGAGACATCAGCCTGACGTGAGATATGACAGTAACGCTTGGCACAGAGCACAGGTTGTCTTCCAAATGGCACCCTATTCCGTACATAGTGCATTACTTTTGAGAGACAACCCTATGTAGGGAACTTGACGAGAACATTTCTTTGAAATATTTTACTTCTTCTTTCAAAATCTCTGTTGGTGAGATAAGGATTTCTCCATCGTTTGTAACTATCCTGAACAAAAATATTTAAAAAACGCCTCCATCATCGTTTTAGAGAATTTGTCAGTACTTCCAACCAGCCTCACTACCACGGACCACGTGTAACAATGCCAACCCAGGACCTCCACATCCGGCTTCTTCACCTGCGGGATCATCTGAGACCAGCCACCCGGACAGCTGATGAAACTGTGGGTTTGCACAACTGAAGACTTTCTGCATTAACTGTCAGAAACCGTCTCAGGGAAACTCATCTGCGTGCTCGTCATCTTCACCAGGGTCTTGACCTAAATGCAGTTTTGTATCATACCGATTTCAGTGGGCAAATGCTCACCTTTGATGGCCATTGGCACACTGGAGTGAATCCCGGTTTCAACAATACCAGGCAGATGGCAGAAGTATTGCGTCAAGTGGGCGAGCGGTTTGCTGATATCAACGTTGTGAACAGAGTGCCCCATATGGAGGTGGGGTTATGGTAAGGGCAGGCATAAGCTACGGACAATGAACACAATTGCATTTTATCGATGGCAATTTGAATGCACAGAGATACCGTGACGAGATCCTGAGGCCCATTTTTTGCCATTCATCCGCCGCCATGTTTCAGCATGATAATGCACGGCTCCACGTCGCAAGGATCAGTACACATTTCCTGGAAGCTGAAAATGTCCCAGTTCTGCATGTCTCAGTTCTGGCCTACATAGTCTCCAGACATGTCACCCATTGAGCATTGAGCATGTTTGGGATGATCTGTATTGACATGTACGACAGCGTCTTCCAGTTCCAGCCAATATCCAGCCATTGAAGAGGAGTGGGACATCATTCCACAGGCCACAATCCACATCCTGATCAACTCAATGCGAAGGAGATCCACATCCTGATCAACTCAATGCGAAGGAGATCCACATCCGGATCAACTCAATGCGAAGGAGATCCACATCTGGATCAACTCAATGCGAAGGAGATCCACATCTGGATCAACTCAATGCGAAGGAGATCCACATCCTAATCAACTCAATGCGAAGGAGATCCACATCCTAATCAACTCAATGCGAAGGAGATCCACATTCGGATCAACTCAATGGGAAGGAGATCCACATCTGGATCAACTCAATGCGAAGGAGATCCACATCCGGATCAACTCAATGCGAAGGAGATCCACATCCTGATCAACTCAATGCGAAGGAGATCCACATCCTAATCAACTCAATGCGAAGGAGATCCACATCCTAATCAACTCAATGCGAAGGAGATCCACATCCTAATCAACTCAATGCGAAGGAGATCCACATCCTGATCAACTCAATGCGAAGGAGATCCACATCCTGATCAACTCAATGCGAAGGAGATCCACATCCTGATCAACTCAATGCGAAGGAGATCCACATCCTAATCAACTCAATGCGAAGGAGATCCACATCCTAATCAACTCAATGCGAAGGAGATCCACATCTGGATCAACTCAATGCGAAGGAGATCCACATCCGGATCAACTCAATGCGAAGGAGATCCACATCCTGATCAACTCAATGCGAAGGAGATCCACATCTGGCTCAAACTCAATGCGAAGGAGATCCACATCCTAATCAACTCAATGCGAAGGAGATCCACATCCGGATCAACTCAATGCGAAGGAGATCCACATCCTAATCAACTCAATGCGAAGGAGATCCACATCTGGCTCAAACTCAATGCGAAGGAGATCCACATCTGGCTCAAACTCAATGCGAAGGAGATCCACATCTGGCTCAAACTCAATGCGAAGGAGATCCACATCCTGATCAACTCAATGCGAAGGAGATCCACATCTGGCTCAAACTCAATGCGAAGGAGATCCACATCCTGATCAACTCAATGCGAAGGAGATCCACATCCTAATCAACTCAATGCGAAGGAGATCCACATCTGGATCAACTCAATGCGAAGGAGATCCACACCCTAATCAACTCAATGCGAAGGAGATCCACATCTGGATCAACTCAATGCGAAGGAGATCCACATCCTAATCAACTCAATGCGAAGGAGATCCACATTCGGATCAACTCAATGCGAAGGAGATCCACATCCGGATCAACTCAATGCGAAGGAGACGCTGCATGAGGCAAATGGTGGTCACACCAGATCCTGACTCATATTCTGATCCATGCCCCTACTTCTTTTAAGGTATCTGTTTCAATTGACTGATGTTCTTATATTAACTGTAACTCAGTAGAGTCTTTTACATTTTTGCATGTTGCGTTTATATTTTTGTTCAGTCCATATAGCGAATAGGGTGGCTTTTGAGACGTAACCAGAGCCAGACCTCTGTGTGTGTGTGTGTGTGTGTGTGTATCAGCCCTAGCTAGACCTCTGCAGCCTCAAAGAAGTGAAATGTCAAACTAAATGTCAGGCAGCACACAGAAAATGTCACCCTCCATTTAGTGGCAGAGTTAATAAATACACAGCAATTGGCCAGTGTTACCTAGTGTTGAATTTTCAATGTAACATTTATAGTGTTGATTCATGTGTTAAATTAACACTGTAAGTGTTAAATTAACACTCATTGATGTAAAATAATCCCCAGTGTTGGTGTTAGTAACCAGTGTTAAACCAAAACCAAGCACATCATTATCATATTTCCAAGCATGCTCTATTGCAGGTAGATCTTTATAATTGTTTGTTTAATATATTTTTTTTGCATGTACATTGATTAATCAAGCAATCTTATGCTGCTCAAATATAAATAGCATACATTTTCTAAACTAATCCAATCTGTTACTTGCACCCGTTACTAAAATAGTTGTTCCAGTTTACATGGTTTAGGTAGTCTCATATCTTAGTCTTCCGCACCTGAATGCAGGTTGTGGATTAATAAAAATTTAAATGTTGGATATCCCCACATTGGCTGGATTCCAATATTCCAATAGGAATTACACATCACTTTGCCAACCAGCATAATGTGACTGGCAGGCCTGATGTAGCCTGTAAACCATGAAAGAACTTCATTTGAATTTAGTTATGATCTCACTTGGGGAGAGCCACAGGACTGGATATTGATGAATGCAACAACCATGTCTCTGTCACTAGCAAATGCCATCATGGGTGGTAACTCCACAATTCATTCGAAAGGCAAGGAACTCTTGGAAATATGCAAATAAGGCTTTACACTGAGCAGTGTTCATTTATCACTGAAAAGTGTTGACCCATATAAACACTGGACCAGTGTTGAATCTTTCACTCTCAGTGTAGATATAACACTGAAGGATTTGCTGTGTATGTGGATTACTCCCTAAATAACCACATATCTTAGAACGCTAACAATGCAGTAAACACACAAACACACAAACACACAGTAGAACACAAACACACAAACACACAGTAGAACAAACATACCGCAGGGCATACACACGTCGGTAAACACACACTGCAGAAGACACATATACATTACACACACAGACTCCAGGGCACATATCCACATGCTGCAAGGCACATATCCACATGCTGCAAGGCACATATACATTACACACACAGACTCCAGGGCACATATCCACATGCTGCAAGGCACATACTGTACACTGTCAGGCACACACACACGCACACACACACACACACACACACACACACACACACACACACACACACACACACACACAGACACACACACACACACACACACACAGACACACAGACACACAGACACACAGACACACACACACAGACACACAGACACACAGACAGAGAATGGTTACCTGCTCACAATAATGCAATTATTGTGGATAGATGAATATAATAGTTTGATTAAATAATCCTGCTTACATGTACAAATCTGAAATCAGGCTACCTGATGATAAATGCAGAAAATCGTCAATCAATATAAACGTTCTACCACAGCGACCATGTTATTTTGGGGACGCATATTTGATTCAGAGTTTGGACAGTTTGTATGTGAAAACCACTTCTAAGACACATACATTCAGTTGTTCCGAACTCACTTCACTCATGCTAAAGAGGGAGGCTTTCTCAGCTGGTGCTAGCACATGCTCAGATGAAATACACTGCTGTAACGCCGATTAAGGTGTTACCGTTTGGGGCGGCAGGTAGCCTAGTGGTTAGAGCGTTGGGCCAGTAACCGAAAGGTTGCTTGGTCCGATCCCTGAGCTGACGAGGTAAAAAGCTGTCGTACTGCCCCTGAACAAGACAGTTAACCAACTGTACCCCGGTAGGCAGTCATTGTAATTAAGAATTTGTTCTTAACGGACTTGCCTGGTTAAACATTTTTACATAATTATTACTGTGCATGTAAACACAGGAGAATACCAAACATGGAGGGAAACCGTCTGAACACTGAACATTCAAAAGATGATCTCCTTACGGTGCATTTATACTCTGGATACCACTGCAATCCTTCTTCTCTCTCTCTCCCTCTCTCTCACACACTCTGCCCTCTCTAACTTTATTCCCCCCTCTCTCTCTATCTAACTTTCTAAATCCCCTTTCTCCATAATTCCATCCCTCTTCATA
Source organism: Salvelinus fontinalis (assembly GCF_029448725.1). Taxonomy (NCBI): domain Eukaryota; kingdom Metazoa; phylum Chordata; class Actinopteri; order Salmoniformes; family Salmonidae; genus Salvelinus; species Salvelinus fontinalis. The sequence goes on along the minus strand of NC_074669.1, from coordinate 31,732,193 downwards.
CTGTCAATCACCTTTTAACTCCCTTCCATCCCTCCCACTATCCCTCTACCCCCGCATGTGTATTCATTCCATATCATCACTTAGTCACAATTGATACTTTGTTCTTTTATTACTACATTAAATACTTCACTACAGAGTGCACATACCATTGGATATTATTATGACTTATCCTACAGTATACTACACATCTATCATTTTTGTCAACTCTATTTCATATGCGGGTCTATTATTTTTGTTTTACTAAGGGAGTGAAGATCTACATGGATGTCTAGTGATGGCACATTTAAAATGTACATGTTGCTGAAGTCTAAAACAGAGGCTCTCAGAGAGGATCAGTTTTCCTCTGGCCTAACTCATCTATCATTGATGACTGTGTGTTTGTTTATATGTGTGTTTGTGGACATCCATTATCATTGTCCTTACCCTCTCTGATATCTCTGGTCAGAAATCTGCTGCCCTGCTGATTGCAACTTCCACTGGTGTTGCAGTGGACACAGACGGCTCCCTGAAAGGGGTGGGGTTAGTTGGGCTACTGGACCAGAATGGGACGGGGTCTTCGGCTCCAGGTCCTCCTCTGATTGGTCAGCGTACAATCAATCTGAATCGGGAGAGCATGTATCAGACGACAGCTAAGGGACAGAGTAGCTTTTTCTCCTCCGGACAGTACGGGGGAGATAATTACCACACAGACACAACCTTCCTCAAACAGTCCCAGGCTTCCTCCACTCTATCTGCCCTGCACACTTGGAAGACCAACAGACTCTACCTGGACAAGGCAAACCATTAGAGACACACGTGTTGATTTGGCTATGGTTTTTGTGATGGTAGTGAAAGGGGTTCACCTAGGGGTCATGATAGGGGCTGTACCAAATGTTTGATGTATTATAATAATTGATTATGCGTATGTTGTATTAATAGAAGGGGAGGGGTTATAAGACTCCCCCCTCCTTACATTTATAGGGTCCTTGACTACAGATGAACAATATATATACATTATGAGGTTTAATATTGTTCCACAGTAATTTTCTAGTCTCTCTGCCTCTAATGAAGAAACTGTCTGAGAAATGTGTGACTGTGAAGACAGAACTCTGCAGGGGAGTGTAAGAGATACGAAATTAGTCAGACATTCCACTATAAATCAACTTGGACATTTACTGCTAAGCTTTCAGATAGCCATATTAACAAGAGTTTTAGTGTTGAGTAGGCATGGTTTTGGTCTCATATGTAGAAGATAATGACATAGGCAGTGACATCACTAGGGCTGGACATCGGGTTTAATACAATAACTTGGGACCTTTTCTTTGATTCAGAACTGACTCGGAAACATGCGATATGTTCCTGATGTCAACTTCTGTCTGCAACTGCATTAATAACGGTTTTTGACTGATTTAATTAAATATATTGTCATAATGCTAATTTCACCAATGAGCCAATGATTGACAAGGAACAAGGAAATGAACCCCAACATTAGTCAGAGTGATGGAGTGCATTAGCAGATTTAGTCTAAAAGGCTGTTTCAAAGAATGCCATTTCAGCACTCAATTTGTTAATGCTATCAAGTGTTTTTGCAAGAACTATATGTGTTGGTGTGAGAACAGTTAGGATCTGGTTGTATTCCTGGTAACACTCTATTTGGATAGTACATCTGTAGTTGCTCTATAGACTATCTACAGACTATTAGTAACGTTTCAAATAAGTATCTACAAACCCTAACCTTAACCCTTATTCTAACCCTAAACTTAACACCTATCCTAACCCTAACCTTAACCCTTATTCTAACCCTAAACTTAACACTTATCCTAACCCTAGCCCTAACCCTTATTCTAACCCTAAACTTAACACTTATCCTAACCCTAACCCTTATTCTAACCTTAACCCTTATTCTAACCTTAAACTTAACCCTTATCCTACCCTAGCCCCGACCCTGACCGTAACCTTAGCAAACAGCTGATAATCAACAGATAGTTTGTTGATAGTATGACCATTTGTAGAGCATCTACAGATGGAAGATCTGGGCTATCCAAATAAAGTGTGATCGTATTCCTAAAACCTTCTGTAACCTGTGTTCACACCTTTGTTTTCTCTGTCCTGTTTTCTCTGTCCTGCTGGTGTATTTTGGAGATGAGTCAAAGGAGCGTTATGAGGACGAGGGTGAAGGGTCAGTGGGATGCTACAGTGACTTTGGTGGCCAGGAAAACCTGGACTTCCTAAGGGCTATTCCAGAAAGATGGTTTAACAAATTCAGAATTTTCTGAACATATCCTGCTTGTCTTAACCAGATGAGGGAGTCCTGGATTTCTTGGTTCCAGAACAGCTGCTTCACGTTTAAGTCATTAGGCTAAGTGAATGGCAGATTGGTTGATCCGAAAACTGTGCCACATTCAAAAAGGTCCCCATGTTAATGACAGAAACGACAATAGACATCATGGAGTCAAAAGACAGAGCGCAACATTTTACACCTCAAGAACAAGAAAGGATAGTAACTGTCTACAAGGATTATCTTGAAATCTTTACCAAAAAAGGTCACACTACTTCCGTGGCAAATGCCAGAGAGGGAGCATGGCAGAACATTACTGACAAAGTAAATGCGTAAGTGAAGTGACAGAATTTCAATATGTAATACCTATACACATATGTGTTTAGTAATAATGCTTTCACTTTACAGAGCACTTTTATTGATGCTGAGGATATTATGTGTCAAGGCTGTGGCCTGTAAGTTGTATAGCAGCCTATGTCACAATGCAAATGTAGCTAGGATTAATAATGTATTGAAGTGCTTTTCAGGACAATGCCTCTATTCTTTGTTTAGTTGTAATCCAGTGGGTGCCAAAATAACCTGGCAACAGATAACCCCAAATTGATATTTTTTTGTTTTTATGTCCTATTAATCAGATGGCTGTAGTTTCTGGGCCTGCAGAAACTGTAGCCTAACCCATGGTTTCCCCTGGCCCACAGGCTACTGCTAAGAAAACCTCTGAGTTAAAATCATGTAACTTGCTATTTAAAGTCACCACATTTCTTTGATTTATCTAAATGCCAGTTTTGCTGATTATATTATTTGTTGCACTGTATTCCTTCAGCCACCAAAATAAAGGTTGAACAGAGGAAGACAGGAGGGGGGCCTCCACCTCCAGGGTTTACCCCAGCTGAGGAGTTGGTCCTGGAGCACAGTAGAGGCTCCCAAGTGGCACAGCGATCTAAGGCACTGCATCTCAGTGCTAGAGGCGTCACTACAGGCTCTGTTTCGATTCCAGGCTATATCACAACCGGCTGTGATTGGGAGTCCTATTCGGCGCACAATTGGCCCAGCGTCGTTAGGGTTTGGCCGGGGTAGGTCGTCATTAAGAATTTGAATTTAAATAAGAATTTGTTCCTAACTGACTTGCCTAGTTAAATAAAGAGGGAGGGCCGATCATGGAAGGCATCGCTGGGGGTTGCTCATCCGACACGACTGCCCCCTGGACAGGAGCCTGTTTATAAAGGGTAGCCTTATCACATTTTAATGTTAAGATAAATCCATATGAATGCCTCTCCTTCTCTTTATTTCTGAGATTAATTCATGTTTATATTTCTCCATCTCTTTATTTCAGTCACTGGCCGCTCAATAACTATTCTGAAGGGGTCATCAACTGAATACATTGCGGTACAACAGCAGGACCTTTTTATGTTGGGGGGACGAGCATTATGATGAGGAGACCATCTCGGCATCTTCCGAGAGGCCTTTTGAGGTAAGAATATGTAGTTTATGCTGACTCTATAAAGTACTTTAGTTATAATTAATATAATTTAGACCCTGTCTTTAATGTATTTGATTGTGCATTCTACCCTTCCCCTATTTAGATGTGCATCTCTGCTGGACATTACACTGCTGGACCCCCTAACTCTGCTGGACTTTACACTGCTGGACCCCCTAACTCTGCTTTGTATAGCAGTCAAAGTGAAACCATATTGTGTTACATTTGCTATATATGGGTTGATAAAATTGACCAGATACATGATTGATTGTGCGGAAAAACGATAACGTTCAAAAATAAATTATTCTGAATGATCTAAAGGATGTATTCGAGGTCCAATAATTTGTACCCTTTGTAAAGCACGATGAACAATGCAGGCTCCAATGTCAAGTGGATATTCCAAGAAGGGACAGGCCATAGTGATGAACCAGAACCCGATTGGCGGAGAAGTCCAGTACTTATTCACCAGGACAGGCTAAGATCAAGTTAACCTAGTAGGTAGCGGGTTTGCTTCAGAGCATTCGTTGCTATGGTTTCTGTAACAGCTTTCTTCCTGGGATGAAGGAGAGGACCAAAAGTCAGCGCAGTTAGTGTTCAACATGTTTAATCAGACGATAAACGGTGAACATGAACAAATAACAAAACGTGAAAGCCGAGACAGTCCTATCTGGTGCAGAACACAAACACAGAGACAGAAAACAACCACCCACAATCCCCAACACAAAACAAGCCACCTTTATATGATTCTCAATCAGGGACAACGATTGACAGCTGTCTCTGATTGAGAACCATATTAGGCTGAACACAGAAACAGACGAACTAGACACACAACATAGAATTCCCACCCAGCTCACGTCCTGACCAACACTAAACAAGCAAAACACATAAGAACTCTGGTCAGGACGTTACAGGTTCTGATCGGGCTCTCTTTCAAGCTCTTTTCTATTCTGACTTAGTTCTGGTTTGACTGATCTCGCTTAGTCACTAATTCGGCTTTCTGGAATTCCCCTCTGGACTCACTGGGGTCAAAGTTCAAAACACTGGCCAACATCAGCATGAACAAAGAGAAGGAGATCTGAGACAGACTGGGATGGGCAATAAATAACAAGTTACAATTACAAAATACAGCTATGAAATACCCCTAAAGGGCAATGTTTCAAAATAAAATATTTTGCAAAGTATTGTATTTAATTAGAATACATGTATTTTGTATTTTCAAATACATTTGCAAGTAGCCGGCCGAACAGATACAACATTCTCAGTAAAGGTTACAGAAACTTCTTACTTGCTATGACTATGATATGTATAAGCAATAAAGCACAAGGGGGTGTGGTATATGGCCAACAACACGGCTAAGGGCTGTTCTTATGCATGAGGCAACGCGGAGTTCCTGGATACAGCCCTTAGCCGTGGTATATTGGTCATATACCACAAACTCCCGAGGTGCCTTATTGCTATTATAAACTGGTTACAAACGTAATTAGCGTGCTAAAAATAAATGTTTTGTCATACCTGTGGTATATTAGTACTATTTTCTACATTGTAGAATAATAGTGAAGACATCAAAACTATGAAATATAACATATGAAATCATAACACAAAAAAAGTGTTAAACAAATCCAAATAGATTTGAGATTCTTCAAAGTAGCCACCCTTTGCCTTGATGACAACTTTGCACACTCTTGGCATTTTCTCAACCAGCTTTATGAGGTAGTCACCTGGAATGCATTTCAATTAACAAGTGTGCCTTGTTAAAAGTTAATTTGTGAAATTTCTTTCCTTCTTAATATGTCTGAGCCAATCAGTTGTGTGTGACAAGGTAGGGGTGATATACAGTAGATAGCCCTATTTGATAAAAGACCAAGTCCATATTTGATGTTATTTATATTTAACTAAACAAGTCAGTTAAGAACCAATTCTTATTTACAAAGACTGTCTACCAAAAGGCAAAAGGCCTCCTGCGGGGACGGGGGCTGGGAATAAAAATAAATTAAACAAAAATATAGGACAAAACACATAACGACAAGAGAGACAACACAACACAACACTACATAAAGAAAGACCTAAGACAACAACATAACATGGCAGGAACACATGACAACACAGCATGGTAGCAACACAACATGACAACAACATGGTAGCAGCACAACATTGTAGCAGCACAAAACAGGGTACAAACATTATTGGACACAGACAACAGCACAAAGGGAAAGAAGGTAGAGACAACAATACATCACACAAAGCAGCCACAACTGTCAGTAAGAGTGTCCTTGGTTGAGTCTTTGAATGAAGAGATTGAGATAAAACTGTCCCGTTTGAGTGTTTGTTGCAGCTCGCTCCAGTCGCTAGCTGCAGCCAACTGAAAAGAGGAGCGACCCAGGGATGTCTGTGCTTTGGGGACCTTTAACAGAATATGACAGGCAGAACAGGTGTTGTATGTGGAGGAGGAGGGCTGCAGTAGATATCTCAGAAAGGGGGGTGTGAGGCCTAAGAGGGTTTTATAAATAAGCATCAACCAGTGGTTCTTGCGACGCAGAACAGGTGTTGTATGTGGAGGAGGAGGGCTGCAGTAGATATCTCAGAAAGGGGGGTGTGAGGCCTAAGAGGGTTTTATAAATAAGCATCAACCAGTGGTTCTTGCGACGGGTATATAGAGATGACCAGTTTACAGAAGAGTATAGAGTGCAGTGATGTGTCCTATAAGGAGCATTGGTGGCAAATTTGATGGCCGAATGATACAGAACATCTAGCCGCTCGAGAGGACCCTTACCTGCCGATCTATAAATTACGTCTCCGTAATCTAGCATGGGTAGGATGGTCATCGGAATCATCTGAATCAGGGTTAGTGAAAGAGGAGATTTAACTTTAGCCTGCAGCTTTGATATGTGCTGAGAGAAGGACAGTGTACCATCTAGCCATACTCCCAAGTACTTATATGAGGTGACTACCTCAAGCTCTCAACCCTCAGAGGTAGTAATCACACCTGTGGGGAGATGGGCATTCTTCTTACCAAACCACATGACCTTTGTTTTGGAGGTGTTCAGAACAAGGTTAAGGGCAGAGAAAGCTTGTTGGACACTAAGAAAGCTTTGTTGTAGAGCATTTTATTTTTAACTCCGGGGAGGGGCCAGCTGAGTATAAAACTGTATCATCTGCATATAAATGGATGAGAAAGCTTCCTACTGCCTGAGCTATGTTGTTGATGTAAATTGAGAAGAGCGTGGGGCCTAGGATCGAGCATTGGGGTACACCTTTGGTGACAGGCAGTGGCTGAGACAGCAGCTGTTCTGACATCATACACTGCACTCTTTGAGAGCGGTAGTTAGCAAACCAGGCCAAAGACCCCTCGGAGACACCAATAATCCTTAGCCGGCCCACAAGAATAGAATGGTCTACTGTATCAAAAGCGTTGGCAAAGTCAATATAAATAACAGCACAACATTGCTTAGAATCAAGGGCAATGGTGCCATCATTGAGGACCTTTGAGGTTGCAGTGACACATCCATAACCTGAGCGGAAACCAGATTGCTTACCAGAGAGAATACTATAGACATAAAGTAAGCCAGTCAGTTGATTATTGACAAGTTTTTCCAACACTTTTGATAAACAGGGCATATTAGAAATAGGAACACAACAGTTAAGATCAGCTTGATCTCCCCTTGGAAGAGGGGCAACTGTTCTGGGATTTAACTTGGTCTGGGCGGCTCGGTGGGTTTGTTGTTGGTAGACCCTGATGTTCCTTGTCTCCTACAGGACCTGCTTGCCGTTGCTGATGATTCTCCACTATTGGCGGAACTGGAAGGTGGTGCATCTGCCGGGAGGTCCGTTCAGGATATTCTCCGCCGTCAAGCGTAGTAGGGTCAGCGGGAGACAGAGGGAACAAACAGAGCCCACACCCGCCTAGCCACGGTGCACTCAACAAATAGGTGTTAGATTTTTTCAGTGCCAGTGGATCCGTGGGGGCAGCTCTCTGTACATGCTACCCAGTGGTGTAAAGTACTTAAGTAAAAATACTTTAAAGTACTACTTAAGTATTTGTTTTGGTATCTGTACTTTACTTTACTATTTATATTTTTGACGACTTCTAATGAAAATAGTGTACTTTTTACTCCATACATTTTCCTTGACACCCAAAGGTACCGGTTACATTTTGAATGCTGAGCAGGACAGGAAAATGGTCCAATTCACACCTCTGATGACCAGGGATGTTCAAGAGAACATCCCTGGTCATCCCTACTGCCTCTGATCTGGCGGACTCACTAAACACACATGCTTAATTTTAGCAATACGGCCCGAGGAGGTATAGTACATGGCCAATATACCACAGCTAAGGGCTTTTCTCTTTGCACGAGGCAATGCAGAGTGCCTGGACACAGCCCGTAGCCGTGGTATATTAGCCGTATATCACAAACCCCAGAGGTGCCTTATTGCTATTATAAACTGGTTATCAATGTAATTAAAGCAGTAAAAATAAATATTTTGTCTTACCACGGCTGTCAGCCAATCAGCATTCAGGGCTCGAACCACCCAGTTTATAATTGTAAATAATGTCTGAGCGTAGGAGTGTGCCCGTGGCTATCCGTAAATACATTTTAAAAACAAGAAAATGGCGCTATCTGGTTTGCTTAATATAAGGAATTTGAAATGATTTGTACTTTTGTGTCACGTTCCTGACCTATTTCTGTTAGTTTGTTGTATGTGTTAGTTGGTCAGGACGTGAGTTTGGGTGGGCATTCTATGTTTTCTGTTTCTATGTTGGTTTATGGGTTGCCTGGTATGGCTCTTAATTAGAGGCAGGTGTTTGGCGTTCCTCTAATTAAGAGTCATATTTAGGTAGGTGTTTTTCACAGTGTTCCGCTGCACAAACTCCGCTGCATATTGGTTCAATCCCTGCTCCTCCTCTTCTGATGAAGAGGAAGAGGAAAGCCGTTACAGAACCACCCACCGATCCAGAACCAAGCGGCGTGAAGTCGAGCAGTGGCCTACTACACAGGAATCATGGACTTGGGAGGAAGTATTGGAGGGTAAAGGACACTGGGCTCACATTGGGGAATATCGCCGCGCTCGTGAGGAGATGGAGGCAGCGAGAGCCCAAGAGTGGTGGTATGAGGAGGCAGCAAGGAGACGTGGCTGGAAGTCCGAGAGGAGACCCCAAAAATTACTTGGGGGGGGCTAAGAGGTAGTGGGCCGAGGGCAGGTAGGAGACCTGCGCCCACTTCCCAGGCTTACCGTGGAGAGCGGGAGTACGGGCAGGCGCCGTGTTACGCAGTAGAGCGCACGGTGTCTCCTGTACGAGTGCATAGCCCAGTGCGGGTTATTCCACCTCCCCGCACTGGTAGGGCTAGATTGGGCATTGAGCCAGGTGTCATGAGGCCGGCTCAACGCGTCTGGTCTCCAGTGCGTCTCTTCGGGCCGGCTTACATGGCACCAGCCTTACGCATGGTGTTCCCGGTTCGCCTACATAGCCCGACGGGGACCATTCAACCAGGTAAGGTTGGGCAGGCTCAGTGCTCAGTGGAGCCAGTAGCCTTCACGGTCCGGTATTTCCGGCACTACCTTCCCGCCCCAGCCCAGTAACCCCAGTGCCTACACTACGCACCAGGCTTCCAGTGCGTTTCCAGAGCCCTGTTCCTCCTCCACGCACTCTCTCTATGGTGCGTGTCTCCAGCCCGGTGCCTCCAGTTCCGGCACCGCGCACTAAGCCACCTGTGCGTCTCCTAAGTCCTGTGCACACTGTTGTTTCTCCCCGCACTCGTCCTGAGGTGCGTGCCCTCAGTCCGGTACCACGCACCAGGCATATAGTGCGCTTCGAGAGGTCAGTGTGCCCTGTCCCTGCTCCCCGCACTAGGCTTGAAGTGCGTGTCCTCAGTCAGGTGCCTCCAGTTCCGGCACCACGCACCAAGCCTACAGTGCGTCTCAGCCGGCCAGAGTCTGCCGTCTGCCCAACGGTGCATGAACTGCCTGTCTGCCATGAGCCTGCAAAGCTGCCCGTCTGCCATGAGCCTACAGAGCCTTCCGCCAGACAGGAGCAGCCAGAGCCTTCCGCCAGACAGGAGCAGTCTGAGCCATCCGTCTCCCCAGCGCCATCTGAGCCATCCGTCTCCCCAGCGCCGTCTGAGCCATCCGTCTCCCCAGCGCCGTCTGAGCTATCAGTCTCCCCAGCACCGTCTGAGCCATCCGTCTCCCCAGCGCCGTCTGAGCCATCCGTCTATCCCGAGCCATTAGAGCCGCCCGTCTGTCCCGAGCCGTCAGAGCCGATAGTCAGTCAGGAGCCGCTAGAGCCAGTCGTCAGTCAGGATCTGCCAGAGCCGCCAACCAGACAGGATCTGCCAGAGCCGCCAACCAGACAGGATCTGCCAGAGCCGCCAACCAGACAGGATCTGCCAGAGCCGCCAACCAGACAGGATCTGCCAGAGCCGTCAGTGAGCCATGAGCGTCCAGAGCCTTCAGCCAGCCATGAGCGTCCAGAGCCTTCAGTCAGCACAGAGCGGCTATTTATTCAGAACTGCCCCTCAGTCCAGAGCTGTCTCTCTGTCCGGAGCTGCCTTTCAGTCCGGAGTTGCCCCTCTATCCTGAGCTACCTCTCTATCCTGAGCTACCTCTCTATCCTGAGCTACCTCTCTATCCTGAGCTACCTCTCTATCCTGATCTATCCCTCTGTCTTGAGCTATCCCTCTGTCCTGAGCTATCCCTCTGTCCCGGTGCTGCCCCTGTTGTCGATGTTACCAAAAGGATTTAGTGGGGGTAAGATGAGGGTGGACATTCATAGGGGGAGATGGAAGCTGGGATTGACTATGGTGGGGTGGGGACCTCGCCCGGAGCCTGAGCCACCACCGTGGTCAGATGCCCACCCAGACCCTCCCCTAGACTTTGTGCTGGTGCGCCCGGAGTTCGCACCTTATGGGGGGGTTATGTCACGTTCCTGACCTATTTCTGTTAGTTTGTTGTATGTGTTAGTTGGTCAGGACGTGAGTTTGGGTGGGCATTCTATGTTTTCTGTTTCTATGTTGGTTTATGGGTTGCCTGGTATGGCTCTTAATTAGAGGCAGGTGTTTGGCGTACCTCTAATTAAGAGTCATATTTAGGTAGGTGTTTTCACAGTGTTCGTTGTGGGTGGTTGTCTCCTGTGTCTGTGTATGTCGTTGCGCCACATGGGACTGTTTTCGGTTTGTTTGTTTTCGGTTTATGTAGTCTGTTCCTGTTTCATGCGTTCTTCGTTATATGTAAGTTCTTATGTTCAGGTGCGTCTACGTCGTTTGTTGTTTTGTTAGTGTATAGTCGAGTTCGTGTTTTCTTTAATAAATAATGTCTTCAAACTCCGCTGCATATTGGTTCAATCCCTGCTCCTCCTCTTCTGATGAAGAGGAAGAGGAAAGCCGTTACATTTTGTTAAGGAATTACATTTACTTTTGATGCTGAAGTATATTTAATACCAAATACTTCATTTTCTATTAAGGTATCTTTACTTTTACTCAAGAATGACAATTGGGTACTTTTTCTACAACTGGTGCTATGTGCCAGGTTATTAGAGAAGTGTACCAGGACGGTCTCTCGTCTGTCTGGAAACCGGATGCTTCTGGTGTTGAGGGTGGATGTTGTCAGGGGTATAATGGATTATGAAGATGGTCCGGGTCTGGTGTTGGCCATGTCATTGCAGATATAGATGAGGGCTTCTAGTGAATCTGAGGTGCTTGATGGTGGCACCTCCCCTTGGCTGTTCATGGGTTTTGACGTGCCTCCCCTCTGACTGCCCGGTGGCCCCCTAACCTGTCCGGATGGAGGGATGTAAGATGATAGGAGGGGTGAAGGTGGTGAAAATTTGGTTGGTGCCCTTGACCTGCTGGCGTAGGAACTGGGGCAGGTTCTGAAAAAGTGGCCCCCTTTCCCGCACAGGTTGTAGTGGCGTGTGGATGTACAGTCTGAGGAGGGATGGTTGTCTTTATAGATCTTAGATGATGGCTGTGCAGGCTACAGCCAGATGGCCCAGTTGGCAGCAGTTCCTGCACAGTTTGGGTATGCCATAGTAATGGTTCTCTGTTGTTGCTGCTTCCCGGCGATTGGCGGCTCTGACCTCGGCAGCCTCTTCATTGGGGATTAGCGTCAACATCGTCGCATTTTAGCGGGGCATCGCTCCTGGGTTCATCCCGATCATCTTGTTCAGGTGGGTGTTGGTGAATTTTGGGTCTGCTCCAGTCCTGCAAGGGGAGGTTACGCTCGTTGTTGTATGAATCGGACCAAGGTGCAGCGTGGAATGTTTCATCATCTTTATTCGAGTGAAACGCACAGAAAACAATGAAGAGCAAAACGAACGTGAAGCTATGCAGTGCTCACAAGCAAAAATACATAAACAAGATCCCACAACCACAGTGGGGAAAAGGCTGCCTAAAAATGATCCCCAATCAGAGACAACGATAGACAGCTGACTCTAATTGGGAACCATACCAGGCCAACATAGAAATACAAAAACTAGAGTACCCACCCTAGTCACACACTGACCTAACCAAAATAGAGAATAAAAAGGCTCCCTAAGGTCAGGGCGTGACAGTTTTTTTCTGATTGCTTCGGCAATATCTTTTGCAAAAATAGCCTATAGTTTCAAACTATACACACTAACCACAAACTCTTACACCAAACCAGTAAAACATTATACATCTCTTGTAAAAGCAAAAAAATTATTGCAAAACTCTTTTAAAAAATAGTGTTTTTGCGTCAATACAGTGCATACAAACCATCCTTTGAATACGCACATGAAGCACCAACTACGCACTGATAGTACAAATGAAAAACACTTGTTGCTTTTGCTTTTTATGTGTGCAGGGCATAGCAGTTTGCAATAAAGTTTTGTCATACATATATAAACACACATACACACAGGTATTCAAATGTGTAAAGTATGGATGTGTTTTCTGAACATAACACACTATCAACACAAATAAGAGGAAAAAGTTAGATATTTTTTCATCTAAAAATTGTCTAACACTCCTCAAACAACAAAAGCACAGTAGAAGAAAACAAAAACATTTGTCATACTTTTTTTGGCTACATCTCGCCTTTGTGGGTCTGGCCATAAGACTTCATCCATATCACATGCGAACTGAGTGTAAAGCAGTGAGTTGTGTTTACAGTTTTGCAAAGAGTGTGTTATAAAATTACAACCTGAGTGTAAAGCAGAGAATGTGCATTCAGATTAGCACACTTGGTAAATGCATTTGCTACAAGTGTTAATGGTTTCAGAGATAGTGCTTCAAGAATCCCAGTTAGTGTTTAAGCATTCAGAAAAAACTTGGAAGTGGCAGTGACTACAGGGCAAAACAATCAACCATTAAGAGTTAAGACTTGCTGCCACTCATCTATGAATTTAATTGTTCATTTAATTTTTCTGCTTCTGCTTGTGGTGGTGCGCTTTAGTAGGGAACTACTACCACGTCACTTAAATTGGTGCAGCACTCTCACTAATTGGTGCAAGAAGTGTAGCTGCTTACAAGGTACGCCTCAAAATGAGTTAATGAGCCACAGCAATACCATGCACCCACTAAAGGTTTTTGGTGCTCAAAAATTAATTAATTAATACTGTATTCAGCAGGGGTGATACTTAATTAAAATCAAATCACATTTTATTTTGTCACATACACATGGTTAGCAGATGTTAATGCGAGTGTAGCGAAATGCTTGTGCTTCTAGTTCCGACAATGCAGTAATATCCAACGAGTAATCTAACCTAACAATTTCACAACAACTACCTTATGTAAAGTGTAAAGGAATGAATAAGAATATGTACATAACAAAAGATATGAATGAGTGATGGCTGAACGGCATAGGCAAGATGCAGTAGATGGTATAGAGTACAGCATATACATATGAGATGAGTAATGTAGGGTATGTAAACATTATATTAAGTGGCTTTGTTTAAAGTGGCTAGTGATACATTACATCAAGATGGCAAGATGCAGTAGATGGTATAGAGTACAGTATAAACATATGAGATGAGTAATGTAGGGTATGTAAACATTATATAAAGCGGCATTATTTAAAGTGGCTAGTGATACATTTATTACATACATTTTTCCATTATTAAAGTGGCTGGAGTTGAGTCAGTATGTTGGGAGCAGCCACTCAATGTTAGTGATGGCTGTTTAACAGTCTGATGGCCTTGAGATAGAAGCTGTTTTTCAGTCTCTCGGTCCCTGCTTTGATGCACCTGTACTGACCTCGCCTTCTGGATGATAGCGGGGTGAACTGGCAGTGGCTTGGGTGGTTGTTGTCCTTGATGATCTTTATGGCCTTCCTGTGACATCGGTTGGTGTAGGTGTCCTGGAGGGCAGGTAGTTTGCCCCCGGTGATGCGTAGTGCAGACCTCACTACCCTCTGGAGAGCCTTACGGTTATGGGTGGAGCAGTTGCCGTACCAGGCGGTGATACAGCCCGACAGGATGCTCTCGATTGTGCATCTGTAAAAGTTTGTGAGTGTTTTTTGTTGGTGACAAGCCGAATTTCTTCAGCCTCCTGAGGTTGAAGAGGCGCTGCTGTGCCTTCTTCACCACGCTGTCTGTGTGGGTGGACCATTTCAGTTTGTCCGTGATGTGTACGCCGAGGAACTTAAAATGACAGTAAATTACTGTCATTTTTCAGGAAAAGGTTTTTCAATTGCAAAAATACAATATGGTACTGTATTCTGTTGGGTGGTACTGAATTCCAGTAAATTACTAGCAACAGCATAACACAATCATCCAAACCAGAAAATGTAGGCTAGTGCTAACTTAGTAAAGATTGATGTAACACAAGCGGTCATATTTCACTATCTCTCGGCTGACAGAGAGCATAATATCAATTAGCTAATACCAATTACTATTTACAATTTATCACATCACGGGTGAGCTCACCATTGATCGAAAATAATTCAGTAAAATACTTTCTAAAAATGTAAAGTAATCCTACGATGGGTAGCTCTGCGCACCTTCATGTTTGTTTTCTGAGTCAACCAAAGATAAGTAGAGGAGACAAGATGAGTTTGGTCTGTTTGCAGTATGCATGTTGAATAGGGTTTGTTGTCTACCATCATTCACTTTGTTTCATTCACGTCCGGAAATGTACTCGAAAGATATGTGAACCATCCCTTCACCTCATTTTTCTGTAACATCTTTGGTCTGACAGACGTTTACTTGACACCGAGAATGCATTGTATGATGTCAACAAACATGGCGCCACACATAACTGGCACATATCTTAGCATTAACTCATCATAATCAGTATAACCTTCAAAAAGTATTTTACAAACATCATATATGTCCATTACAATCTATGCAAGAATCGGAATGTGTGATTTGTCATTAGTACTTGAAAACATGTGAATAAAACTGTAAATACATTTAAACTCCATAAATACATACATACATACATACATGCATACATGCATACATACATACATACATACATACATACATACATACATACATACATACATACATACGGTAGGCTACAGTAGAAATGACAACACGATACACATAAAATAAGGCACTTACTTTGATAGGAATGCACAAATGTCCAAAGTTACTATTTATACGGAAAACAACAATGAAGGCAATGCGAGCTCCAGCCCAGAAAATGTGCCAGGGGGGAAAAGTTTGTGCAAGACTGCGGAAATGTCTTCATACTTGATCTGCGGAAACACTGGGTAAGTGCTTGGGCTAACGTTGAAGAAAGGCGTTTGTTCAGCTCAGTCAAGCCTCAAACTTAAATTGGACTACTTATATGTGAATTGATGAGGAGTTGGAACACCCCTCAATTGAAACTGTTGTTAGCAAATAAAACTTGTAAAAATGTTTTGAAACATAACTCATGGATAATTAGCAGGTAGCGTTTCTTGGTTTGAGGGCAGCGCAGGGTTAACTGTCCTGTTGCGTAACAATCACATTTTGGAACAGTAAGAGCGTTTTGAAAACAGGTGCATAAAAAAATTCACGCTGGGGGCGACCGTTAGAGATATTTGGAACTCACACGCAAATAGGTCTCTCTATGCAGACCTGTGCTCGTCTTCTAAGCTAACATATGGAATTGTTTTAACCTCTTGGTCATACCAAGATGGTCATACCAAGGATAATTTAGCTATTTGGTTTTGAATTTTAGGACCCCTTAAAACTTCTTATGGCTGGGGGGCAGTATTGAGTAGCTTGGATGAATAAGGTGCCCAGAGTAAACTGCCTGCTACTCAGGCCCAGAAGCTAAGATATGCATATTAGTAGTATATTTGGATAGGAAACACTCTGAAGTTTCTAAAACTGTTTGAATGATGTCTTTGAGTATAACAGAACTCATATGGCAGGCAAAAACCTGAAAAATAATCCAACCAGGAAGTGGGAAATCTGAGGTTTGTAGGTTTTTAAGTCTTTGCCTATCCAATATACAGTGTAAAATTTGGTCCGATTGCACTTCCTAAGGCTTCCACTAGATGTCAACAGTCTTCGGAACCTTGTTTCAGGCTTCTACTGTGAAGGGGGAGCGAATAAGAGCTGTTTGAGTCATGTGTCTGGCAGAATGCCATGAGCTCAGTCAGGCGTGCGCCCGTGAGAGTGACCTGCATTCCTTTTAATTTCTAAAGACAAAGGAATTGTCCAGTTGAAACATTATTGAAGATTTATGTTAAAAACATCCTAAAGATTGATTCTATACATCATTTGACATGTTTCTACGAACTGTAATATAACTTTTTTGACTTTTAGTCTGGATTAAGTGCCTGCGCCTTTAGAATTTGGATTTGTGAACTAAACGCGCAAACAAAAAGTAGGTATTTGGACATAAATTATGGACTTTATCGAACAAAACAAACATTTATTGTGGAACTGGGATTCCTGGGAGTGCATTCCGATGAAGATCATCAAAGGTAAGTGAATATTTCTAATGCTATTTCTGACTTCTGTTGACTCCACAACATGGTGGGTATCTGTATGGCTTGTTTTGGTGCCTGAGCGCTGTACTCAGATTATTGCATGGTGTGCTTTTTCCGTAAAGCTTTTTTGAAATCTGACACAGCGGTTGCATTAAGGAGAAGTATATCTTTAATTCCATGCATAACACTTGTATTTTCATCAACATTTATGATGAGTATTTCTGTAAATTGATGTGGCTCTCTGCAAAATCACCGAATGTTTTGGAAGCAAAACATTTCTGAACAATGTAAACTGAGATTTTTGGATATAAATGTGAACTATCGAACAAAACATACATGTATTGTGTAACATGAAGTCCTATGAGTGTCATCTGATGAAGATCATCAAAGGTTAGTGATTCATTTTATCTCTATTTCTGCTTTTTGTGACTCCTCTCTTTGGCTGGAAAAATGGCTGTGTTTTTCTGTGACTTGGCGCTGACTTAACATAATCGCATGGTATGCTTTCGTCGTAAAGCCTTTTTGAAATCGGACACTGTGGTGGGATTAACAACAAGTTTATCTTTAAAATGTTGAAAAATACTTGTATGTTTGAGGTATTTTAATTATGAGATTTCTGTTGTTTGAATTGGGCGCCCTGCACTTTCACTGGCTGTTGTCAAATCGATCCCGTTAACGGGATTTCAGCCGTAAGAGATT
The DNA here is from genome assembly GCF_029448725.1 of Salvelinus fontinalis. Classification (NCBI taxonomy): domain Eukaryota; kingdom Metazoa; phylum Chordata; class Actinopteri; order Salmoniformes; family Salmonidae; genus Salvelinus; species Salvelinus fontinalis. Next base: position 31,714,878 of record NC_074669.1, on the reverse strand, counting down.
TTAAGGTAGCATATACAAACATTTGATTAAACATTGAATTTGGCCTTACTACTATTAGCCCACAAAAACACATTGAATAACAGATTCATACATGGATAAACAGATAGTCCCCCCAAAATGTTTTTTAAATTAAGTTTGTTCAGAGGTGTCTGTCCTAAATCGGAGAGATATAACAAATATCAGGAAACAACATTGCCTTCAGAAAGTATTCAGACTCCTTCACCTTTTCCACATTTTATTATGTTACAGCCCTTATTCAAAAATTGATTAAATTAGAGAGAAAAAATCTCAGAAATCTACACACAATACCCCATAATGACAAACCCGAAAACAGATTTAAAAAAAGTGTGAAAATTTGTTACAATTAAAAAATGAAATATCTTATTCACATAAGTATTCAGACCCTTCCCTAGGAGACTCGAAATTGAGCTCAGACGCTACAAGTTTGGCACACCTGCATTTGGGGAGTTTCTCCAAATATTCTCTGCAGAACCTCTCAAGCTCTGTCATGTTGGATCGGTAGCTTTGCTGCACAGCTATTTTCTGGTCTCTCCAAAGATGTTAGATCGGGTTCAAGTCTGGGCTCTGGCTAGGCCACTCATTCAGAGACTTGTCCCGAAGCCACTCCTGCGTTGTTTTGGGTGTGTGCTTAGGTTTGTTGTCCTGTTGGAATGGGAACCTTCGCCACAGTCCGAGGTCCTGTCACGCCCTGACCTTAGTTCCTTGTTTATGTCTCTATTTTGGTTTGGTCAGGGCGTGAGTTGGGGTGGGCATTCTATGTTTTGTTCTATGTTTTGTATTTCTAGGTGTTTGGCCTGGTATGGTTCCCAATCAGAGGCAGCTGTCAATCGTTGTCTCTGATTGAGAACCATACTTAGGTAGCCTGTTCCCACCTGTGCTTGGTGGGTAGTTGTTTTCTGTTTTGTGTATTGCACCTTGCAGAACTGTTCGTTTGTTGTTGTTTTTGTTCAAGTGTTCGTATTTATTAAAAGTATTATGAATACTTACCACGCTGCACCTTGGTCCTCTTCTCCTTCTCCCGACGACGTTCGTTACAGGTCCGCGCTCTGGAGCAGGTTTTCATCAAGGATCTCTCTGTACTTTTCTCAGTTCATATTTCCCTCGTCTCTCAGTCCCTGCCGCTGAAAAACATCCCCACAGCATGATGCTGCTACCACCATGCTTCACCGTAGGGATGGTGTCCGGTTTCCTCCAGACTTGACGCTTGGCATTCAGGCCAAAGAGTTCAATCTTGGTTTCATCAGACCAGATAATCTTGTTTCACATGGTTTTAGAGTCTTTAGTTTTTATTCATTACTTATAATTTTTTATTTAACTAGGAAAGTCAGTTAAGAGCAAATTCTTATTTACAATGACGGACTACCCCGGCCATTACTGGAAAACACTTGGCCAATTGTGCACCGCCCTATGTGACTCCCAATCACAGCTGGTTGTGATACAGCCTGGAATTGAACCAGGGTCTGCAGTGATGCCTCTAGCACTGAGGTGCAGTACCTTAGAATGCTGCGCCACTCGGTTTGCCTTTTGGCGGGTTGTCATGTGCCTTTTACTGAGGAGTGGCTTCCGTCTGGCCACTCTACCATAAAGGCCTGATTGGTGGAGTGCTGCAGAGATATCTCCACAGAGGAACTCTAGAGCTCTGTCAGAGTGACCATCGAGTTGTTGGTCACCTCCCTGACCAAGGCCCTTCTCCCCCAATTTCTCAGTTTGGCCAGGTCTAGGAAGAGTTTCGGTGGTTCCAAACTTCTTCCATGAATTGTTTTTTGAGGCCACTGTGTTCTTGGGGACCTTCAATGCTGAATAAAATGTTTTGGTACCCTTCCCCAGATCTTTGCCTCTACACAATCATGTCTCGGAGCAATTCCTTTGACCTCATGGCTTGGTTTTTGCTCTGACATGCACTGTCAAATGTGGGACCTCATATAGACAGTTGTGCCTTTCCAAATCATGTCCAATCAACTGAATTTACCACAGGTGGACTTCAATCAAGTTCTAGAAAGAATTGATCAATGGAAACAAGATGCACCTGAGCTCAATTTCGAGTGTCATAGCAAAGGATCTGAATACTTATGTAAATAAGGTATACATATATGTTTTATAAACATTTGCTAAACTTTCTACAAACCTGTTTATGCTTTGCCATTATGGGGTATTGTGTGTAGATTGATGAGATTTTTTAAAATCCATTTAATCCATTTTAGAATAAGGCTGCAACATAACAAAATGTGGAAAAAGTCAAGGGTTCTGAATACTTTCCGAAAGGAACTGTATATGGAACCATTTTCGTTCAGTGAAGAAGAACCTCTAGGGTTCTGAAAAAATAACCCAATAAGAGGGTTCTATATAGAACTTTTAGGGGTTCCATATATAAAGCAAGCAGTAAAACCTTTTTTGGTTCTATAAGGAACCCTTAAAAAAAATATTTGAACTGAAGGGGGAAGGAAAAAGGGAGGGAGGGAATAATCATTAATCATAAACTTGCAATGCTCTCAGTTGTTGGGTAGAGCCTGATTTGCTTGGGGACTATGCTCTGCTTCTCAGCATATTTTTTCCATAGACTTAATTTATTCATTAATTTTAAATGTAAATGGGGAAAATAGACATGTGGGCTGTTCTAAAGTGTGCCGCTTAGTTGATTCAACAATTCTAAAAATCGACAAAGATCACTGATATTATTGCTGCTGCAGCAATCATTAGTACTGCTGCAGTTCTAATAACATGACTAGAGATAGTCACAGGCACATTTATTAGGTACTCAGGATTCAATAGGGATTTTATAGAAGGTGAAATTGTGGTGGGAACATAAATCTGTTCCAATTCCCCAATTGTCTGTAGTTTTCAGATATTGTTGTTAGTATGTGGTGGTCATCTTTTCAACCTCCATACAACAAAATGTAATATCATCGTGGCTGTGTGTTTGCAACTGGAGGAGAATGCAGGCAGGAATACAGTCACTCGAATATCTTCCCTGCCTTATGCTTTTTTTTCTCTCATGAGTGTATAACCTAGCATAACCACTAGGTGCCACTGTATCCTCTTCTGACTGCTCTCACCTCAGAGAATTCAAGGTCCCCAACAGACATTCTGATTCTTATGTAAAATAGCATTTTAAGAGACTAAATATCACCCAGAATATTTTTTGCAGATAGGAATATTTAAAAAAATGTATCCTGGCTAACTACCAGGAAGTTTGAAAAGACAGGCTGAGTGGGCAGGGAGCTTATATTCATGAGCTCGCCATGTCTGACAGGTCTTTGAGACACCTATGTCAAAAAACATGGGTGCAGTGAGCAGTAAAATCATCTCATCAAAATCTGGTGACACATAAAGCAACTCAAACAGCATTGAAATTGCATCAACGCTGTCAATTGTTTCATACATCTCCCATTTGGCATGTCTCTTGTGATGCAATTCACAGCAGCAGTGTTGAATGTTTTCACATGACAACTGCGCCAGTTTTGAACAAACCTTCTCCCCCCTTTTGTTCCGTGCTGGCTGAAGACCGAGCGAGCCAGTAACTAGCTTAAACCAAACACAGATGAAAGGGGAGACATATAAAGTATCTTTGCCATCGATGAATAGTGTAAACTTTTAATTACATATATTTACTGACCCCCTACAGTCAAATGTTGGCACCAGTAGAGTAGATATCTAGCTATACAGTGGGGCAAAAAAAGTATTTAGTCAGCCACCAATCGTGCAAGTTCTCCCACTTAAAAAGATGAGAGGCCTGTAATTTTCATCATAGGTACACTTCAACTATGACAGACAAAATGAAAAAACATTTTCCAGAAAATCACATTGTAGGATTTTTTATGAATTTATTGGCAAATTATGGTGGAAAATAAGTATTTGGTCACCTAGAGACAAGCAAGATTTCTGGCTCTCACAGACCTGTAACTTCTTCTTCAAGAGGCTCCTCTGTCCTCCACTCGTTACCTGTATTAATGGCACCTGTTTGAACTTATTATCAGTATAAAAGACACCTGTCCACAACCTCAAACAGTCACACTCCAAACTCCACTATGGCCAAGACCAAAGAGCTGTCAAAGGACACCAGAAACAAAATTGTAGACCTGCACCAGGCTGGGAAGACTGAATCTGCAATAGGTAAGCAGCTTGGTTTGAAGAAATCAACTGTGGGAGCAATTATTAGTAAATGGAAGACATACAAGACCACTGATAATCTCCCTCGATCTGGGGCTCCACACAAGATCTCACCCCGTGGGGTCAAAATGATCACAAGAACGGTGAGAAAAAATCCTAGAACCACAAGGGGGGACCTAGTGAATGACCTGCAGAGAGCTGGGACCAAAGTAACAAAGCGTACCACTGGCGGCGTACACACTACGCCGCCAGGGACTCAAATCCTGCAGTACCAGACGTGTCCCCCTGCTTAAGCCAGTACATGTCCAGGCCCGTCTGAAGTTTGCCAGAGAGAATTTGGATGATCCAGAAGAAGATTGGGATAATGTCATATGGTCAGATGAAACCAAAATAGAACATTTTGGTAAAAACTCAACTCGTCGTGTTTGGAGGACAAAGAATGCTGAGTTGCATCCAAAGAACACCATACCTACTGTGAAGCATGGGGGTGGAAACATCATGCTTTGGGGCTGTTTTTTTTGCAAAGGGACCAGGACGACTGATCCGTGTAAAGGACAGAATGAATGGGGCCATGTATCGTGAGATTTTGAGTGAAAACCTCCTTCCATCAGCAAGGGCATTGAAGATGAAACGTGGCTGGGTATTTCAGCATGACAATGATCCCGAACACACCGCCCGGGCAACGAAGGAGTGGCTTCGTAAGAAGTATTTCAAGGTCCTGGAGTGGCCTAGCCAGTCTCCAGATCTCAACCCCATAGAAAATCTTTGGAGGGAGTTGAAAGTCCGTGTTGCCCAGCAACAGCACCAAAACATCACTGCTCTAGAGGAGTTCTGCATGGAGGAATGGGCCAAAATACCAGCAACAGTGTGTGAAAACCTTGTGAAGACTTACAGAAAACGTTTGACCTCTGTCATTGCCAACAAAGGGTATATAATAAAATATTGAGATAAACTTTTGTTATTGACCAAATACTTATTTTCCATCATAATTTGCAAATAAATTCTTTAAAAATCCTACAATATGATTTTCTGGATTTTCTTTTCTCATTTTGTCTGTCATAGTTGAAGTGTACCTATGATGAAAATTACAGGCCTCTCTCATCTTTTTAAGTGTGAGAACTTGCACAATTGGTGGCTGACTAAATACTTTTTTGCCCCACTGTATATGCCACTCCCCTGGACAAACACGCCTTCTCTGATGTTGGTTACAAGGTGATACTTATTTAAATTAGTATCATGCAATGATGTATGACTTGTTTTAAGCCATAGATAGAGCTATATGACATAATGGAACTATCCCTTTGTACACTCTAAAATATGCATGGTTTAAAAACAACCCAATTTGGGTTATTTGGTATGCCAGCACTGTGTAAATATTGGACAAAACACACAATGGGTTGTTTTGACCCAGTCAGTTGAGTTGTGTGAATAACAAAACATGGGGTTGTTAGGGTTACCCAAACATGGGTTAATTTAACCAGCAGTTGGGTATTTTTTAATGTCATGCTGGGTTGACCTAGCAGCTGGGTATTTAAACTAGAAAGGTTTAAATGAAATGCATATACATTTGTAAACCTCATTGAAACAATTTTTTTTTTGCAAAGCTGAACTTTAAGGTTACAATACAACAGATGAACAAGAATGACATTTACTCTCATGGATGGCTAAACATAACTGCCTGAAAGCCACGCCCCTACTAAACTACACCTCCAGTCTTCTGATCTGACTGCTTTGTTACAGCTCAATAACCCAGCACCAATAACCAGCACCAATTACCCAGCAGTTATTCAAGAAAACAACCATACTAAGTGACCCAACGCCTGCAACCCAGCATTTGGGTCAACCAAACAACACAGCATTTTTAGGGTGTAGTAATAGAGACCAATCCTACCTGAGAGAGTGGTCTCTCATATGTCTTGTCGTTGAGAATGTCGTTGAGAATGTCTGCAAGTTTGTTTTCCAGATCACAGGTCATTCCTATGTCTGGTATTGTTTTTAAGGCTCTCACTGCACACTTCAGCTATACGCACAGAGACTGACCCCAGGTAGAGAGAGCGTGATGAGCTAGACACATTATATACATTAAACAGCTATATATGACACTAATCTTAATCTTAATTCTGATTTATGTTTAAATATGCATAGTATAGCGTTTATTGCCTTCCAAGCGGGAGACAGGAATAATAAAATACATAAAGAAATCAATCTGACACTTTGCAGTGCATGCTGCGCAGTGTCTCTGACACATGTTAACTATTTTATCACTGTTGATGTGCTTTGTGGATAGCCCCCCTCCCTCCTCTCTCTTCTCTTTCTTCCTCTATTTTCTGAACTGTGCTGATTTGTTCTTTGCTGGCTCTCTCATCATAACAGGCATCTATGGCACAGGGCATCTATCACTGACTGAAAGAGACAAAGTGGAAAAAATAGAGACTCAGAGCAAGAGAGTTACGTAGTGCACTCTTGCACTATGCATTACGTAGTGCAAGAGAGAGAAAACGAGAGTGAGAGTGAGAGCAAACAACAGAGAGATTTAAAGAGAGACCTCCGCAACAGACTCAACATGAAACATTTGACTAACTTGTCTGTGCCTCTCAGTCTGGCCTGTTCTTTCTGACAATATTAAAATGGGACAAGCAAGTATTCAGAACCCTTGCCTTTTTCCACACTTTGTTACGTTACAGCCTTATTCTAAAAGGGATTGAATACAAAACAAATCTTATCAATCTACACATAATACCCATTAATGACAAAGCAAAAACAGGTTTTTAGACAGTTTTGCACATTTATTACATATAAGAAACTGAAATACTGTCACGCCCTGACCTTAGAGATCCTTTTTATGTCTCTATTTTGGTTTGGTCAGGGCGTGAGTTGGGGTGGGTGTTCTATGATTTTCTATTTCTTTGTGTTTGGCCGGGTGTGGTTCTCAATCAGAGGCAGCTGTCTATCGTTGTCTCTGATTGAGAACCATACTTAGGTAGCCCTTTTTTCCACCTGTCTTTGTGGGAAGTTGACTTTGTTTAGGGCACATAGCCTTTGAGCTTCACGATTTGTTTTTGTAGTGTTTATTGTTTTGTTCAGCGTCATTTTGATTAAATAAAAGAACATGTACGCTCATCACGCTGCACCTTGGTCCCCTCCTTTCAACAGCCGTGACAAATGCCGTATTTACATAAGTACTCAGACTCTTTGCTCTGAGACACAAAATTGAGCTCAGGTGCATCCTGTTTCCATTGATCATCCTTGAGATGTTTCTACAACTTGATTGGAGTCCACCTGTGGTAAATTCAATTGATTGGACATGATTTGGAAAGGCATAAACCTGTCTGTATAAGGTCCCACAGTTGACAGTGCATGTCAGAGCAAAAACCAAGCCTTGAGGTCAAAATAATTTTCCATAGAGAGCCTAAACAGGTTTGTGTCGAGGCACAGATCTGGGGAAGGGCACCAAAACTTTTCTGCAGCATTGAAGGTCCCCAAGAACACAGTGGCCTCCACCATTCTTAAAGGGAAGAAATTTGGGACCACCAAGACTCTTCCTAGAGCTGGCCGCCCCGGCCAAACTGAGAAATCGGGGGAGAAGGGCCTCGGTCAGGGAGGTTACCAAGAACCCGATGGTCACTCTGACAGAGGTCTAGAGTTCCTCTGTGGAGATGGGAGAAACTTACGGAAGGACAACCATCTCTGCAGAACTCCACCAATCAGGCCTTTATGGTAGAGTGGCCAGATGGAAGCCACTCCTCAGTAAAAGGCACATGACAGCCTGCTTGAAGTTGACCAAAAGGCACCTAAAAACTCTCAGACCATGAGAAACAAGATTCTCTGGTCTGATGAAACCAAGATTGAACTCTTTGGCCTGAATGCCAAGCGTAACGTGTGGACAAAACCTGGCACCATCCATACAGTGAAGCATGGTGATGGTGGCAGCATCATGCTGTGGGGATGTTTTTCAGCGGACAGGTACGGAGAAACTAGTCAGGATCGAGGGAAAGATGAACGGAGGACAGAACAGAGAGATCCTTGATGAAAACCTGCTCCAGAGCTGTCAGGACCTCAGACTAAGGCGAAGGTTCACCTTCCAACAGGACAACGGCCGTACGCAAACAGCAAAGACAACGCAGGAGTGGCTTCGGAACAAGTCTCTGAATGTCCTTGAGTGGCCCAGCCAGAGCCCGGACTTGAACCCGATCGAACATCTCAGGAGAGCCCTGAAAATAGCTGTGCAGCGACGATCCCCATCCAACCAGACAGAGATTGAGAAAATCTGCAGAGAAGAATGAGAGAAACTCCCCAAATTAGGTGTGCCAAACTTGTAGCGTCATACCCAGGAAGACTCGAGGCTGTAATCGCTGCTAAAGGTGCTTCAACAAAGTATTGGGTAAAGGGTCTGAATTCTTATGTAAATATGATATTTCCTGGGTTTTTTCTTTGTTAATTAGCAAACATTTCGGGGAACCTGTTTTTGTTTTGTCAGTATGGAGTATTGTGTGTTAATTGATGAGATAATTATTTTTGGAAAAAGTAAATGAGTCTGAATACTTCCGAATGTACTGTACATGAACCATCTCTTTATAGCTGAGATGAGCTCTATCAAACCAACCTCCCTGCAGCCTCTAACTGGGTTGGTCCTCCATCAGTCAATGGGCAAGTTAACCATATGTGTTCCAGGCCTGGTTGTCTGAGGATAGTTGTGAGTAGAAATGTGTCACAGTAAATTAATCCCATGGTGGGTTTTCCCCAGGTGCTACAATTTGTACCAGTAGTCAAGGGTCCACTTTCAAAATGGAGGCAGGCTTTTATATGCAGCGACGGGTGAATAAAGACTTATTAGAAAGTGTTGGATAGTGTGTGACATTATTATTATTCTCAGGACACTTTCCCATAAAATGTGTGGTGTATTTGTGTGTGTGCGTGTGTGTGTGTGCGCCTTCACTCTTCTGGGAAGGCTTTCCACTAGATGCTGGAACATTCCAGCGGGGACTTGCTTCGATTCAGCCACAAGAGCATTAGTGAGGTTGGGCGATTAGGCTTGGCTTGCATTCGGTGTTCCAATTCCTCCCAAAGGTGTTTGATGGGGTTGAGGTCAGAGCTCTGTGCAGGCTAGTCATGTTCTTCCACACCAATCTCGACTAACAATTTTGGTATGGACCTCGCTTTGTGCACAGGGGCGTTGTCATGCTGAAACAGGAAAGGGCCTTCCCAAACTGAATGTCATTGTATGCTCTAGCATTAAGATTTCTCTTCACTGGAACTAAGGGGCCTAGCCCAAACCATTATTCCTCCTCCACCCAACTTTAATGTTGGCACTATGTATTCTATGTATTGCGGCAGGTAGCGTTCTCCTGCCATCCGCCAAACCCAGATTTGTCCTTCGGACTGCCAGATGGTGAAGCGTGATTCATCACTCCAGAGAATGCGTTTCCTCTGCTCCAGAGTCCAATGGCGGTAAGCTTTACACAACTCCAGTCGACGCTTGGCATTGCGCATGGTGATCCTAGGCTTGTGTGCGGCTGCTCGGCCATGAAAATCCAATTCAGGAAGCTCCCGGGTAACAGTTATTGTGCTGACGTTGCTTCCAGAGGCAGTTTGGAACTTGGTAGTGAGTGTTGCAACCGAGGACAGACGTTTTTTACGCCCTACGCGTTTCACTCCCATTCTGTGAGCTTGAGGGCCTACTAGTTTGCGGCTGATCCGATGTTGCTCCTAAACGTTTCCACATTACAATAACAGCACTTACAGTTGACTGGGGCAGCTCTAGCAGGGCAGAAATTTGATGAACTGACTTGTTGGAAAGGTGGCATCCTGTGACGGTGCCATGTTGAAAGTCACTGAGCTCTTCAGTAAGGCCATTATATTGCCAATGTTTGTCTATGGAGATTGAATGGCTGTGTGTTTGATGTTGTACACCTGTCAGCTACGGGTGTGGCTGAAATAGCCGAATCCACTAATTTGAAGGAGTGTCCACATACTTTTGTATATATAGTGTATCTCTCTCTCACCCAGGCCTGTACAGTTCCTGAGCAGTGACCTGAGGCCAAACACAAGGATTATCAAAATTATCTTAGTGACAAAGGCCATCTTCTTTACAGACATCTCTCACTCACCCACGTCTGTAGTTCCTGAGCCGAGCCCTGTACTGTGAGAGACTCTGCCTGTCTTTCTGTGTGGCTGCCTCCTTCTCCTGCATATCATTGGTGTCTCGGATGGAATACATTGTAAACAAGTGAACTTAATGAAATCTGTTATCGCAAGAGCTGCACTAGCCGCTGGGGACGTGCCGAGCCTAATACTGCAATTAATTCTGCAAATGAGTTGTGAGTGAGTTATGCAAGGCAATATTCCCCATTACAGCAAAGATGATTGTATTATGACTGGGGGATAATAGATAGATGCAGTGTTCCCGTAACATACCCTCTTGTACAGGCCTCTGTGAGTCTTTGCAGGCCCACCAAGGCTTAACTACCCTATTTTAAAGGGAGTAATCTAGGAATCAACTCACAAATTCCTAATTATACAGGGAATCATCTGTGAATCCACTCACTTATTCCCCTATTATAGAGGGAATCATCTGAGAATCAACTAATTGATTCCCCATTGGGAGTCATCTGGGCATCTGGGAATCAATTCACTGAATGAACTCATACTTTGTACGAACCAATTTATATTATAAAGTCTGGACAAAATGAAATCCCATTGAGAAAACTGACTCACACTTCGTTTCCAGGAAAATCGCTTCAATTCAACCTAACACCAAATGTGGGCCTTATTAGTATAAGATCAATATGTTTGCTATAAATCTGTCTGCTAAACAGAGATGCAACATATTGGTTTTCTTCTAATAATTGGACTAACTGACATGCAGTGTTCTTTTGTAGATTACTGTAGTCTAATCTGTTGGGAATGTTGATCTGGTATTCAGGGAACTCTTATTATGTAGCCTATTTTTAGAACAATTGTATTTGCGCTTGAGTATTTTTGTTAGTGGTTAGTTTGTGTCGTTTGAGAGTTGAGTTGCTTCCAGGTTAATATTGAGTTGAGAAGACAATGCTGGTTGGGAGCTGAGTTGGTTTTGCCAGTTGAGAGTTGAGGAAATGATAGAGAGTTGAGGAGTTCAGCCCCATAGCCCTGAGGGCATCAGTTCCACCCACACACCACCAGCATTCTAGAACAATCCACACAAGATGATTTGCATGCTAGGTCAAGGGGTCAGGCTGCCTACAGCTAAAATGTCACAGAGATCCTGGTGCCTCGCATCTTCCCGGGCAGACATCCAACTAAAGCGCGACAACCCTCGCTGAGAGGATGAGTCACTGCTTAGCGACAGAGGTGACATGCAGAAACATATTTCTCCAATGGAAGAAAGAATAAACACTTTTAATATACTCCCTATGTCCCACCCACTCTTTACAACTCTGGTTTATCTTCATTACGCAGAATGATTTTATGATGTTGTGTCCTTCCACTTTCTCTCTCTCATATTTTATTTTCCATCGACGGTATATGGGACAGTACTAGTAACAGTGGCTTGATCGAGGCCAGTGCTGTTCCCCTATTTCACGGACCACCCGACACCGGAAGGACTAGAGAAAAATGGAAGGTTACAGTGGCTTGACAGCGGCCGACTTTACTCCCCAGCCCATGGACCACCCAACACTTGAAGGACTGGGGATGAAGGAAAGGTAACAGTGGCATAGCTGTGGCCTGACTCCCCAGTCCATGGACCACCCCGCACCCCGCCAGCATCCAGAACCAGTACTGGACCAACAGCCTGAGTAAGAAATGACCCGACAACAGCCCGTTGAACAAACTCAGAGCATACCCCCTTTCCAACATAGAATCCAAGGTAGATACAGTACAGTTTCACAATGAATGCATCCAGGACTACAACATACAAGTTTGGTTAAGCAGGTTCGCCACCCTCAAGTCAGCAGCTCGGAGACTCCTGCCAGTCCTGTTAAGGACCTAACCACAGTGGGCGGAGTCCAACACCTCCCCAGCACTATCACCCTGGGAAATAACAGAGGCTCTGTCCCCTGCTACAGCATGCCTAAACTGTGCAGGAACTGTGGCCAACTGGGTCACCTGGCCACAGCCATCATTTGCAAGTTCTGTATCCCACCTCAGACTGTACCCCCACACGCCCCTGCAACATGTGCGGGAAAGGGGACCACTTCTTCAGAACCTGTCCCGGTTTCTACGCACTAAACCAAATCCTAAACCCACCAATGCCCCACTGCCCCCAACCAGACAACAACAATGAAGATCCAGAATCAAATCAAAAGTATTTATATAGCCTTTCTTACATCAGTTGATATATCAAAGTGCTGTACAGAAACCCTGCCTAAAACCCCAAACAGCAAGCAATGCAGGTGTAGAAGCACGGTGGGTAGGAAAAACTCCCTAGAGAGGCCAAAACCTAGGAACAGACCTAGAGAGGAATCAGAGGAATTTTCCAGCCCAGACAGGAAGACCACGTCAGTGACTCAACCCACTCAAGTGACGCACCCCTCCTAGGGACGGCATGGAAGAGCACCAGTAAGCCAGTGACTCAGCCCCTGTAATAGGGTTAGAGGCAGAGAATCCCAGTAGAGAGAGGGGAACCCGCTAGGCAGAGACAGCAAGGGCTGTTCGTTGCTCCAGTGCCTTTCCGTTCACCTTCACACTCCTGGGTCAGACTACACTCAATCATAGGACCTACTGAAGAGATTAATCTTCAAAAAAAAGGTTGAGATCGAGTCTGCGTCTCTCACATGGGGAGGCAGACCATTCCATAAAAATGTAGCTTTATTGGAGATAGCCCTGCCTCCAGGTGTTTGCTTAGAAATTCTAGGGAAAATAAGGAGGCCTGTGTCTTGTGACTGTAGCGTACGTGTAGGTATGTAGGAATTTAGCCAGGAATTTAGCCAGCTAGCAACAGCTAGCTAGCTAAATTGTCATAAATGTATAATGCTTTTCGACCTGTCCCCAAATTAATATAATTGGTTCAGAGTATGTTTTGATATTTTAACCTGTGTGTCGTGATCGCGGTTGGTGTGGGGGGACAAAATACATTTATGCACGAAGGCGCACTCGCGCAGCCGGTTTGGGTTCCGTGTAAGCGTCCGGATTAGTGTCCCACTCCTTGAAAGTGGCAGCTCTAGCCTTTAGCTCAGTGAGGATGTTGCCTCTAATCCATGGCTTCTTGTTGGGATATGTTTGTACGGTCATTGTGGAGACAATGTTGTCGATGCACTTATTAATGAAAGGGGTGACTGATGTGGTAAAGTCCTTAATGCCATCGGTAGAATCTCTGAGCATATTCCTGTCTGTGCTAGCGAAACAGTCATGTAGCTTAGCATCCACTTTAAATGACCACTTCAGTATTGAAAGTGTCACTGCTACTTCCAGTTTGAGTTTTTGCTTAAAAGCTTGAATCAGGAGGCCAGAGTTATGGTCAGATTTGCCAAATGGGACTCATCTCCTCGATTTCGTCTTATGTAGCAAAATTTGATTTTGTGTTTTTTACATGGGATAAAAGTATAGACTCAGAGCTAGAAAATAGTATTTCATAAACTGCAGTTGAGGAACAATGTTAAGGAACAATAGGAAAGTATACTATGAAACAAAGATAAATGATATAAAGAATAATAGTAAAAAGCTTTGAAGTCCATATATGACATTTTGAGCAAAAAGGCAAACTCAACTCCATCATTTATTGAATCAGATGGCTCATTCATCACAACACCCACTGATATTGCCAATAACTTTAAGGATTTTTTTCATTGGCAAGATTAGAAAATTTAGGCATGACATGCCAGCAACAAACTTTGACTGGTCAAATTATGAAAGACAAGCATTTTCATTTTGAATTTTGTGAGTGTGGAAGTGAGTGTGGAAGAGGTGAAATAGTTATTGATGTATATAAACAATGACAAGCCACCGGGGTCTGACAACTTGCATGGAAAATTACTGAGCGACAATAGTGGACAATAGCGGACGATATATTTTCCATTTCTTCAATTTAAGCCTACTAGAAAGTGTATTCCCTGAGGCCTTTTACTGGCTCAAATAGCCAACCAATCAGCCTGTTACCAACACTTAGTAAACCTTTGGGAAAAAATTGTGTTTGACCAGATACAATGCTCTTTTCCTGTAAACAAATTGACAGCAGACTTTCAGCATGCTTATAGAGAAGGACATTCAACAATCAGGCCACTTACACAAATGACTGATGATTGGCTGAGAAAAATTGATAACAAGACTGTGGGAGTTGTTTTGTTCAGTGCGGCTTTTGACATTATTGATCATAGTCTGCTGCTGGAAAAACGTATGCGTTATGGCTTTACACCCCCTGCTATATTGTGGACAAAGAGTTACCTGTCTAACAGAACACAGAGGTTGTTCTCTAATGGAAGCCTCTCCGACATAATCCAGATAGAATCAGGAATTCCCCAGGGCAGCTGTCTGGGCCCCTTACATTTTTCAATCTTTACGAATGACATGCCACTGGCTTTGAGTAAATCCAGTGTGTAAATGTATGCGGATGACTCAACACTGTACATGTCAGCTACTGCACATTTTTGGCCTGCTGGAGGTCATTTTGCACAGCGCTGGCAGTGCACCTCCTTGCACAAAGGCGGAGGTAGCGGTCCTGCTGCTGGGTTGTTGCCCTCCTACGGCCTCCTCCACGTCTCCTGATGTACTGGCCTGTCTCCTGGTAGCGCCTCCATGCTCTGGACACTACGCTGACAGACACAGCAAACCTTTTTGCCACAGCTCGCATTGATGTGCCATTCTGGATGAACTGCACTACCTGAGCCACTTGTGTGGGTTGTAGACTCTGTCTCATGCTACCACTAGAGTGAGAGCACCACCAGCATTCAAAATTGACCAAAACAACAGCCAGGAAGCATAGGAACTGAGAAGTGGTCTGTGGTCACCACCTGCAGAATCACTCCTTTTTTGGGGGTGTCTTGCTAATTGCCTATAATTTCCACCTTTTGTCTATTCCATTTGCACAACAGCATGTGAAATGTATTGTCAATCAGTGTTGCTTCCTAAGTGGACAGTTTGATTTCACAGAAGTGTGATTGACTTGGAGTTACATTGTGTTGTTTAAGTGTTCCCTTTATTTTTTTGAGCAGTGTACTTTTATAAAAGCCAGATTATGGTTTGCAACTACACATGGCTACAAAGATCGTACTTTTTGGAGACATGTCCTCAGGTCTGATAAAACATAAATGGAACAGCGGGGACAGTGAAAAGACAAAAACTCAGGCACAGACACACGCTTACAGATACACATGATAAGACACACACACTACACACACATACACATGGATTCTGTTTTGTAGATATGTGGTAGTAAAGTAGTGGCCTGAGGGAACACGCTTATGTGTTGTGAAAAGTGTTATGAAATGTAACGTCATGGGATATTTTGTATAGTATATAACTGCCTTAATGTTGCTGGACCCCAGGAAGAGTAGCTGATGCCTTGGCAGCAGCTAATGGGGATCCTTAATAAATATAAATACAGTGTCCAGATGAAAATATTTTATAAATATCAGATGACGCTTACCCAGACACATTTGTCTTAAACTGATGGGTCATGTAATAGCTGTCGCTCTCCTCATCCTCGGATGAGGTGAGGAGAGAAGGATCTTCGGACCAAAATGCGGAGTCAGGGAAATATGCCATCTTTATTATATATACGAAAACTGATGACACGAAAACAAAACACTTTCAAAACTTACAAAATAACAAAACGACGTAGAACGGAACCTGAACATAAACTCACATGACAAACGTAAACTCACGAACAGGAACGTTACATCGAAACACACGGACAGCCAAACAGTCCCGATAGTGAATAACATCGACAACGACGAAAGACATCACAGGAGACAATCACCCACAAACACACAGTGATAATGCCCTACCTAAATATGACTCTTGATTAGAGGAAAATGCAAACCACCTGCCTCTAATCAAGAGCCATACCAGGCAAACCGAAACCAACATAGAAACAGGTAACATAGACTGCCCACCCAAAACACATGCCCTGACCATAAACACATAAAAACTAACATAAATAGGTCAGGACTGTTACAGTACCCCCCCCCCAAGGTGCGAACGCCGGGCGCACCAGCACAAAGTCCAGGGGGGGGTCCGGGTGGGCAGTTGACCACGGTGGTGGTTCCGGTTCAGGACGCTGTCCCCGTACCACCATAGTCACTCCCCTCTTCTTTCTACCCCTTCTACTGACCACCCTAACACTACCTTCCCCTAAATAAACAGCTAGCACCGGGACAAGGGGCAGCACCGGGACAAGGGGTAGCACCGGGACAAGGGGCAGCACCAGAACAAGGGGCAGCACCAGGATAAGGACCATCACCGGAATAAGGGGCAGCACCGGGACAAGGGGCAGCACCGGGACAAGGGGCAGCACCGGGACAAGGGGCAGCACCGGGACAAGGGGCAGCACCGGGACAAGGGGCAGCACCGGGACAAGGGGCAGCACCGGGACAAGGGGCAACACCGGGACAAGGGGCAGATCCCGGCTGAAGGACTCTGGCAGGTCCTGTTTGGACGGCTCTGGCAGGTCCATGCAGGCTGACGGCTCTCGACGCTCATGGCAGGCTGACGGCTCTCGACGCTCATGGCAGGCTGACGGCTCTCGACGCTCATGGCAGGCTGACGGCTCTCGACGCTCATGGCAGGCTGACGGCTCTCGACGCTCATGGCAGGCTGACGGCTCTGGCTGCTCATGGCTCTCTGACGGCTCTGGCTGCTCATGGCTCTCTGACAGCTCTGGCTGCTCATGGCTCTCTGACAGCTCTGGCTGCTCATGGCTCTCTGACAGCTCTGGCTGCTCATGGCTCTCTGACAGCTCTGGCTGCTCATGGCTCTCTGACAGCTCTGGCTGCTCATGGCTCTCTGACAGCTCTGGCTGCTCATGGCTCTCTGACGGCTCTGGCTGCTCATGGCTCTCTGGCGGCTCTGGCAGATCCTGTCTGGTTGGCGGCTCTGGCAGATCCTGTCTGGTTGGCGGCTCTGGCAGATCCTGTCTGGTTGGCGGCTCTGGCAGATCCTGTCTGGTTGGCGGCTCTGGCAGATCCTGTCTGGTTGGCGGCTCTGGCAGATCCTGTCTGGTTGGCGGCTCTGGCAGATCCTGTCTGGTTGGCGGCTCTGGCAGATCCTGTCTGGCGGGCGGCTCTAGCGGCTCCTGTCTGGCGGGCGGCTCTAGCGGCTCCTGTCTGGCGGATGGCTCTGTAGGCTCATGGCAGACGGGCGGCTTTGCAGGCTCATGGCAGACGGGCGGCTTTGCAGGCTCCTGGCAGACGGATGACTCAGATGGCGCTGGGGAGACGGATGGCTCAGATGGCGCTGGGGAGACGGATGGCTCAGATGGCGCTGGGGAGACGGATGGCTCAGATGGCGCTGGGGAGACGGATGGCTCAGATGGCGCTGGGGAGACGGATGGCTCAGATGGCGCTGGGGAGACGGATGGCTCTGGCCGGATACGGCGCACTGTAGACCTGGTGCGTGGTGCCGGAACTGGAGGCACCGGGCTAATGATAAGCACCTTCCTACTAGTGCGTGGAGCAGAGACAGGGCACACTGAACTCTCAAAGCGTACTCTATACCTGGTGCGTGGTACCGGCACTGGTGGCACCTGGCTGAGGGCACGCACCTCAGGACTAGTACGGGGAGAAGTGACAGTGTGTACAGGACTTGGGAGACGCACAGGTGGCTTAGTGCGTGGGGCCGGAACTGGAGGCACCGAACTGGATACACACACTATAGGGAGAGTGCGTGGAGGAGGAACAGGGCTCTGGAAATGCACTGGTAGCCTAGTGCGTAATATAGGCACTGTAGGTACTAGGCTGGGGCGGGGAGGTGGTGCCGGAAATACCGGACCGTGGAGGCGTACTGGCTCTCTTGAGCATTGAGCCTGCCCGACCTTACCTGGTTGAATGCTCCCGGTTGCCCGACCAGTGCGGGGAGGTGGAATAACCCGCACCGGGCTATGTAGGCGAACCGGGGAAACCATGCGTAAGGCAGGTGCCATGTATGCCGGCCCGAGGAGACGCACTGGAGACCAGACGCGTTGAGCCGGCCTCATGACACCTGGCTCAATACCCAATCTAGCCCTCCCAGTGCGGGGAGGTGGAATAACCCGCACCGGGCTATGCACTCGTACAGGAGACACCGTGCGCTCTACTGCGTAACACGGCGCCTGCCCGTACTCCCGCTCTCCACGGTAAGCCTGGGAAGTGGGCGCAGGTCTCCTACCTGCCCTTGGCCCACTACCCTTTAGCCCCCCCCCCAAGAAATTTTTGGGAGTTACTCACGGGCTTTTTCGGCTTTCGTGCCAGACGCGTTCCCTCATAGCTCCGGTTCCTCTCTCCGGTAGCCTCCGCTCTCCTCAGTGCCTCCAGCTGTTCCCATGGGAGGCGATCTCTACCCGCTAGGATCTCCTCCCATGTGTAGACACCCTTTCCATCCAGAACATCGTCCCATGTCCATTGCTCCTTCTTCTGTCCCTTACTCCGTTTATTTTTCCCATACCGCTTGGTCACATTTTGTTGGTGGGTGATTCTGTAATAGCTGTCGCTCTCCTCATCCTCGGATGAGGTGAGGAGAGAAGGATCTTCGGACCAAAATGCGGAGTCAGGGAAATATGCCATCTTTATTATATATACGAAAACTGATGACACGAAAACAAAACACTTTCAAAACTTACAAAATAACAAAACGACGTAGAACGGAACCTGAACATAAACTCACATGACAAACGTAAACTCACGAACAGGAACGTTACATCGAAACACACGGACAGCCAAACAGTCCCGATAGTGAATAACATCGACAACGACGAAAGACATCACAGGAGACAATCACCCACAAACACACAGTGATAATGCCCTACCTAAATATGACTCTTGATTAGAGGAAAATGCAAACCACCTGCCTCTAATCAAGAGCCATACCAGGCAAACCGAAACCAACATAGAAACAGGTAACATAGACTGCCCACCCAAAACACATGCCCTGACCATAAACACATAAAAACTAACATAAATAGGTCAGGACTGTTACAGGTCATGTGAAAGAAATGCTGTAACCCAGAGTCACAATCTTGCTAAGTGGATGGGTCTCTACAGAAGGTGTAAATGTACAGTAAATGGTTACTTGCGTATTTGCATAGTAGCAAAATCTAAAATAGAAAGTGTCAATATAAAAAACTATATAAAAAAGTGTCTATGCCAGTAGAGAAAGAACAAAATAATAGACAGTATGTACAATAACAAATCAATAACAATATCAGTGATATTGTTGATAGACAAGGTAGTTACAGTTGAAGTCAGACGTTTACATACACTTAGGTTTCATTCATCAAAACTTGTTTTTCAACCACTCAACAAATTCTTGTTAATAACAAACTATAGTTTTGGCAAGTCGGTAAGGAAATCTACTTTGTGCATGACACAACTCCTTTTTCCAACAATTGTTTACAGACAGATTATTTCACTTATAATACACTGTATCACAATTCCAATGGGTCAGAAGTTTACATACACTAAGTTGACTGTGCCTTTAAACAGCTTGGAAAATTCCAGAAAATAATGTCATGGCTTTAGAAGCTTCTGATAGGCTAATTGACATCATTTGAGTCAATTGGAGGTGTACCTGTGGATGTATTTCAAGGCCTACCTTCAAACTCAATGCCTCTTTGCTTGACATCATGGAAAAATCAAAAGAAATCAGCCAAGACCTCAGAAAACAAATTGTAGACCTCCACGAGTCTGGTTCATCCTTGAGAACAATTTCCAAACGCCTGAAGGTACCACGTTCATCTGTACAAACAATAGTACCCGCAAAACACCCGTCTCGAGGTCAACAGTGAAGAGGCGACTCCGGGATGCTGGCCTTCTAGAGTTGCAAAGGAAAAGCCATATCTCAGACTGGCAAATAAAAATAGATGGGCAAAAGAACACAGAAACTGGACAGAGGAACTCATTATCCCGGAGTCGCCTCTTCAGTGTTGACGTTGAGACTGGTGTTTTGCGGATACTATTGTTTGTACAGATGAACGTGGTACCTTCAGGCATTTGGAAATTGCTCTCAAGGATGAACCAGACTCGTGGAGGTCTACAATTTGTTTTCTGAGGTCTTGGCTGATTTCTTTTGAAGCTGCCAGTTGAGGGCTTGTGAGGCATCTGTTTCTCAAACTAGACACTAATGTACTTGCTCAGTTGTGCACCGGGGCCTCCCACTCCTCTTTTTTTCTGTTAGAGACAGTTTGCTCTGTTCTGTGAAGGGAGTAGTCGGGTGATTGTGGAGACCATGTCATCTAATGCAGCACTCCATCAGAGCATTTTGTTTAAAAAAAAATCTAAAAAAATTACAGAAATAATAGAGAAATTCCATGGAAGCTGCCAGCTAAATATGTTATCAAGTGCAAACAAAAATAAAACAGTTTCATGTCCTAACATATTGCTCAAGTTGACCTCAGGTATTTACTTAAAAAATAACTACAAATATTAAAATGTATTGGTTTATACATAGTTTTAACGGTATTGATGGTAGTGGCTATTTCCAAATACCCCGGTGTATGGTATATACAGTATACCTGTCACGCCCTGGCCTTAGTATTATTTGTTTTCTTTATTATTTTAGTTAGGTCAGGGTGTGACATGGGAAATGTTTGTGTTTTGTCGGTTTTGGGTGGTTATATGGTAAAGGGGGTGTTGGGTGTAGTGTATGGGTTTGTGTTGCGTGTATGTGTCTAGCTGTGTCTATGTTGGTGTAGTTGTCTAGGAGAGTCTATGGTTGCCTGAATGGGTTCCCAATTAGAGACAGCTGATTTCTGTTGTCTCTGATTGGGAGCCATATTTAGGGTAGCCATAGGCTTTCGTTTGATGTGGGTAATTGTCTATGTTATACGTTTGTAGCCTGTATGTGCACTACGTTCATAGCTTCACGGTCGTTTGTTTTGTTAGTTTTGTAATAGTGTTTTGTTTTTGGTTCTCCTTCTTCATAATAAAAAGGAAGATGGCTTATTTTCCTAATGCTGCGTTTTGGTCCGTCAATCCTCCACACGATCGTGACAGAATTACCCACCAATACAGGACCAAGCGGCATGTAAAGCGGCAACAGGACCCACCTACACAGGATTCTTGGACATGGGAGGAGATACTGGATGGTAAGGGGCCTTGGGCTCAATCGGGAGAATATCGCCTTCCTCGTGAAGAGCTGGAGGCAGCTAAAGCCGAGAGGAGGCGATATGAGGAGGCAGCAGGGAAACAAGGCTGGAAGCCCGTGAGTACAACCCAAAAATTTCTTGGGGGGGGGGGCCTTAAAGGGAGTGTGGCGAAGTCAGGTAGGAAACCTGCGCCTACTCCCTGTACTTACCGTGGAGAGCGAGAGTACGGGCAGACATCGTGTTACGCAGTAGAGCGCAAGGTGTCTCCTGTACGCGTGCATAGCCCGGTTCGGTACATTCCAGTTCCACGTATCGGCCGGGCTAGATTGAGCGTAGAGCCGTATGTCATGAAGCCGGCCCAACGCATCTGGTCACCAGTGCGTCTCCTCGGGCCGGCGTACATGGCACCAGCCTTACGCATGGTATCCCCGGTTCGCCTACATAGCCCGGTGCGGGTTATTCCACCTCCCCGCACTGGTCAGGCGACGGGGAGCATACAACCAGGTAAGGTTGGGCAGGCTCAGTGCTCAAGGGAGCCAGTACGCATGCACGGTCCGGTATTTCCGGCGCCACCTCCCCGCCCCTACCCAGTACCACCAGTGCCTCCTCCACGCACTAGCCCTATGGTGCGTGTCTCCAGCCCTTTACCACCAGTGCCTAAACCACGCACCAAGCCTCCTGTGTGTCCCCAGAGTCCTGTGCGTCCTGCTGCTGCTCCCCGCACTAGCCCTGAGATGCGTGTCCCCAGCCCAGTACCACCAGTTCCGGCACCACGCACCAGGCCTACAGTGCGCCTCAGCCGGCAAGAGTCTGCCATCTGCACAGCGATGCCTGAACTGCCCGTCTGCCAAGCGCCATCTGAGCCATCCGTCTACCCAGCGCCATCTGAGCCATCCGTCTACCCAGCGTCATCTGAGCCATCCGTCTACCCAGCGCCATCTGAGCCACCCGTCTACCCAGCGCCATCTGAGCCATCCGTCTACCCAGCGCCATCTGAGCCATCCGTCTGCCCCGAGCCATTAGAGCCATCCGTCTGCCCCGAGCCATTAGAGCCGCCCGTCTGTCCCGAGCCGTCAGAGCCGTTCGTCAGTCAGGAGCTGCTAGAGCCATTCGTCAGACAGGATCTGCCAGAGCCGCCAACCAGACAGGACACTTTGTTTAGAATATCTACACAAGTTCAGCAATTGCGTTCTCTCATATTACTCTGTAGGCTACTCAGTATGAGAAGAGTGTCATCCTCCTGCATCTCACATCTTCCTGTAGTTACTGAACTGCTGGACCTATGAGGCAAACTCTGTCATATCCAGGATGGAGTGTCATGCACTTCACCCCTCCTGCCACCTGACTGCACATGTACATAACTTGTAATAAATTGTATAGATGAAAAGGACTTCATTGCCCACTAAAGACTTGAAGACAAACCCTCACCCAGAGAGCTCTGCATGTCAGTATGTTAGACATCCAAATCCTTAGATTTTGGCAAATAGATGGCAAATAGTTCTGGTTAGACAGTTGAATTTGTAATCTACACGCAACTGATTTTGATTTGTTTGGTAAAGTTTAGGCACACTGTATTCATAAGCACATTAATAGGATATTTACAGCATACAATGTTTTGTCTTTGTAATACAAATAAATCTTTCGAT
This sequence comes from Salvelinus fontinalis, assembly GCF_029448725.1. Classification (NCBI taxonomy): domain Eukaryota; kingdom Metazoa; phylum Chordata; class Actinopteri; order Salmoniformes; family Salmonidae; genus Salvelinus; species Salvelinus fontinalis. Next base: position 31,691,913 of record NC_074669.1, on the reverse strand, counting down.
TTTTAGTAGATGTATCTACACTCAAGCTGGGCGATGTTTGTGCAATGTCTAAATGTATGTATTGGATGAACATCTAATTCTGCAGTGAGACTGTGTTGGCTAGCTAGCTGATGTCAGCTTGGCTAAACACAAGGTCCGTGCAGGCTTTGACCTACATGTAGAACTGAATTAGCTGACCACCCTTCACTTCAAAATATTGTTCTCTCCATAGCAAAGCTAGCTCAGCTTCCCTCGCTGTACTCACTACTGCACTTGTTTGTTGCGTGGCTCTGCAGCGTGGGGACTTCCCGCAGGCAATACATGAGAGATCTGGGCTGGCCTAAGAACCTGCAGTTGTAATCGTTGAGATTCTGCAAGACGAGTATCGGCTCAGCCTGCCCATCCTGAACTTGCTGCAATGAGGCGTGGTCATGGAAGAGCAGGAAAATTAATGTCACCATTTGTTT